>NC_053143.1:55789338-56040097 GCF_016808335.1 Panicum virgatum | reverse complement strand
AAACCCTACCCTAACCCCTAAACCATAAACCATAAACCCTAACCATAAAACCCTAAACCATAAACCCTAAACCCTAACCTAACCCTAAACCACCTAAACCCTAAACCCTAAACCCTAACAACCCTAACCTAAACCCTAAACCCTAACCGAAACCTAAAAAAACCCTAACCCTAAACCCTAAACCCTAAACCCTAAACCCTAAACCCTAAACCCTAAACCGAAAACCCTAAACCAACCCTAAAACCCTAAACCCTAAAAGCAGGAGTTAAGATGCAATCCATCTTATGGTGTGCTTGGGCCTCTCACCGGGAAGGAAGTTCGAACGCTGAAAATAGCTTGGCGGGTCGAATATTGAGGATATCCGGGGGAATACCACGTTAGTTGCTAATTGTTATATTTTTAGAAATTAATTATAGTATTATCTATGAAATTTTGATTTGAGGGTGGTGTCCAATGCTTTAGCTCTCCACCACAAAAATTCATTAAAAATCAAGACACCGAACGTAGAAAATATGCTCGGTTTAGCGGACTAGTCCCATTTTTCGCGTGCTAGCTTCCACGGTTAAGTGGATTGCTTAGACGGATATTGACGGGCTGCTCTTATTCTACATCTACTACCAATAAATGCAGGAGTTAATCCATCTTATGGTGTGCTTGGCCTCCACCGGGAAGGAGTTCGACGCTGAAAATAGCTTGCGGGTCGAATATTGATGATATCCGGGGGAATACCACGTTAGTTGCTAATTGTTTATATTTTTAGAAAATTTAATTATAGTATTTTCTTTGAAATTTTGATTTGAGGGTGGTGTCCAATGCTTTAGCTCTCCACCAAAAAAATTCATTAAAATCAGACAGCGAACGTAGAAAATATAAATCCAAATGGTGAATTTCATTCCGATCCAAGGATAAGTGTGGCTCGAGCTGATAAACTCAACAAACGCCGCAAGAAGGATGCGGGTGCCGATGATGATGCAGATGATTAGAATTATTGAAGAATTTGTGGGCAAAAACTTATGAGAATTCGTACTTATAAATATTATTGTCTTTTATCCATGTATGTATATAATTTCTAACATTTCTTTTCTCCATGTATGTATATAATTTTTTTTGTTTGCTTGGCTCCATATACAAATACGAATTCTGGATACGAGTACGAGTACGAATACACAAACCGCTGCGAGTACGACTACTAATACTAATTAATTGAAATTGAAAGGAAAAGAGAACAAATATAAAGCATAAAAAAATCGTTTAGTACCGATTGGTATTACCAACCGGTACTAAACTGCTCGGCCTAGCTGCTGGCGTGGCCAGCATTTTAGTACCGGTTGGTGTTACCAACCAGTACTAAACAGGCGGTTTAGTACCGTCCATCTGACCGGTACTAAGTGCGCGTGCACTTAGTACCGGAGGAGCGGTACCGGTCGGGAAACCGGTACAAACCGGGGGTTCCCGACCGGTACTAATGAGAGATTTTCTAGCAGTGAACGTTGGTTCCATTAGTTATACAATGACAACGTTCCTTTTTTTTAGTGAATACAATTTTTTAATATCTGATTAAATGGTTCAACAAACAGCTTTTGGATCAAAAATTGTCATGTGGTGCAGGTAGCGTGTCACATTCGGCTATTCATTGCTATGCCGGTACAGTTTTCCGTAGGTAGGACTTCGACCTGCTAGCTGCCCTTGTTTTGGCACAACAAAAAGTTCACTAGACCTCTTCCTACTTGATGTCTTTTTCCTAACCAGCACACATTGTCGATTGGAATGCGACTATAGCATTTAGACATTTATATAGATGATAATAAATTAAATGGTATAAACAGCTTGCAATTAAATTTTTGGAGAATATTCAAATACCCCCAAATATCAAGCCATATCAAGGTAATAATGTTAGAATCGAGCCGTATAGCTCCTCACTTGTTATGGTTTGGACTTTTTATGGTGGATCTCAGAGCACAAACACTCTCTTTTCTATTATCTCTTCCCATTTGAACTAAGAACGTTGACCCAAGGGGTCTATTTTTAGAGAAAGAATTAATATATTACTCCCTTTATTCTCAATTGTAATCCTTTTTAGCTCTGATTCTATCTGTTTATAATCAGATATATGCTGATCGATCTAGACATATATACAAAATACATCCATAGAAAATGAATTATTTATTCAAAATCTAAAATGAACTATAATTTGAATGGAGTACATTGCTGCGATAAATATGGATAGAAATATCATAATTTTATCCTTTTAGTATGATTTAAGGGATATATGGAGTTATACAAAAATTGATTAGACAGATAAGTTTAGATATATTAATAATTGATACAGGTTCATATTGTCACATAATTACAATTAAATATTACGTTATACACTTGATTCTAACAACTAGCAACGCAAAATATATAGCAAATGGTCTACTGTTGAAATAAACTATTATTAAAAAGTTTTGCCTTTTTGAAAGAAATTTTGTTAGGCGAGGTGGAGGAATCTAGGGTGGTTTGATAAGGATGGAGGACCTAAGTTGTATTCCTCCTTTGTATTTGATAGTCATACAGATGACCTAAGTTGGATGACATGAATGAAAAGATCGCACATCTAACCAACAACCAAGATTTGGCCTACACCACCAAAAACTGATTGCAATTAAGGAAGCATGTTCACTTCTTGATAATGAATAGAGAATATCCGCTACAAGTTGGAATTCTAGTCATTTACTGGTTTGTTTTTAACTGCATAAACAATATGTAAATCATGGAACAAACTATAGTGAGCAGATGATTAAATTACTACTACTAACATGCCAAACGAAAACATGTCCGTCGCGCAGGATAGCAGTACTCAACCAAACAAAAAAAACATTAGGACATTCGCAATTTATATCCTTGGGTGGGTCCAGAGCCAAAGGCAATGGTCAGCTGATCAGTAGGCATATGTTCATTGTTGTTCATTGCAGTGAAGACATTGATGCAGTGCCGCGGCAAACTCGAGCAGGTGATGATGTACGTAGTTGATCGAACACGAGCAGTCACGCAAACCATGCTTTTGCTTTCCCTAAAAAAAATCATACGTACCTTTCTATGTCGCAGTCCGGAAATGCTCAAATGCGAGAAGAGATCGATTCCAGAGGCCTGCTCACTCCGGTTCTTGTGAGTGCGGGAACACTTGGACAGGAGAGCGAAGGAACTCGTGGAAAAGGAGGTGAGTATGTTTTGTGCAGGCGGTGGATACGGGTCATCCACACAAGCAGCACCGTTACCTCTAAACAAATTGAATCAAGGTCATCCGATTTTTAATCTTGAATTACGAAACGGGGTAACCAAGACCTTTGAATTAACCAAACTAGACACGGAACCCCTACGTTGAAAGTGGGTTCAGACGGTGGTTTTCAATTTTTTAAATCAATAAATTCTTATTTTATACCCAAAAATGCATACTTAATTTATTTCAAATCATAAAATATAAAACATGTACCAATTGTTTTGTAAAGATATAATCTAGGGAAATTGGTCTGTGGCACATCCCCAAATGGTGATTTTGTGCACAGCGCATTCCACTCTTTGAAATTGTGCACAACACACTCCATTCTTTGATTTTTGTCTCCAACACACTGCAGCACATAAAAAGACTTCTTTGCCCTTGCAAAAACCGGGCCCACCCGTCAGCTCTCTCCCTCTCTTCCTTCCTCCTTCCGCTCCGCCGCTCTGCCCAATGCTGCTACGCCACGCGGCACCGGCCGCCGATCGCCGTCCCGCAAGCTCGCCCACCGGGAGGGCAGAGAGAGGACGCACGGAGAGAGGAGGAGGTCGCTGCCGGAGCCGTGCCCACGCGCTGCTGACTCGCTGGCCCTCCTGCGTGCACGGCGCGGTGCTTGCCCCCGCCCTGTCCTCTCCCCGGCGCGGCGGAGCTCGAAGCCGCCGGAGAGGGGCCCCTGCCCGGCGCGCTCGAGGTGGAGAGGAGGGGCCCTGCCGCCGGTGCGGCGGACCTCCGAATCCGGGAGAGGGAGGTGGGAGGGCCGCCGGCGGAACCCGCCCCGCCGCGCCATGTCATTCATGCCGGGCTACCGGCGGAGCCCGCCCCGCCATGGCCACCGCGTGGGCGCGCGCGGGCAGTTCCGCGGTGCCGCCCTAGTGCCGCGGACCCCGGCCCCACCCTCTTCCCGGCGTGGCGGAGCTCGAGGCCGCCGGAGAGGGGCCCCTGCCCGGCGCGCTCGAGGTGGAGAGGAGGGGCCCCTGCCGCCGGCGCGGCGGACTTCTGAATCCGGGAGAGGGAGGTGGGAGGGCCGCCGGCGGAGGCCGCCCCACCATGGCCACCGCGTGGGCGCGCGCGCGGGCGGTTCCGCGATGCCGCGGACGCCTCCTCCACCGCACGGTGGAGAGGGCCATCGTGCCACCATGGCCTCCGCCGTCGTCATTCTCGAGCTCCTCCAGGGGACCCTGAGGTGCCGCCGCCGCCGGGATTCTCGAGCTCCGCCGGGGATGGCGCGTGCGTGGCTTGTAGAGGGGAAGGAGGAAGGGGGAGAGGGAGAGAGCTGACGGGTGGGCCCGGTTTTTGCAAGGGCAAAGAAGACCTTTTGTGTGCTGCGGTGTGTTGGAGACAAAAATCAAAGAATGGAGTATGTTGTGCACAATTTCAAAGAGTGGAGTGTGCTGTGCACAAAATTACCATTTGGGGATGTGCCACGTACCAATTTCCCTATAATCTATCTATTGGTGTTCTAGTTGAAAATATTAGAACTCATTTATTCCTACATATATTGTATTATTGCTCTAATTAAAACATAAAGATAGCATCAATTAAGTACTCACTACTAGAAAACGGGCCAAAGGTCCTGGCCAAAGGTACCAGCTACTTTTGCAATCAGTACCGGTTGCAAAAGCAGCTGGTACCTTTGGCCAGCGGCAATCAAAGATAAGGGGTTTGGTACCGGGTTAAAGCATTACCCGCCCCAGTATAGGCACCGGTTAGTGCCACCAACCGGTACCAAAAGAACAAAGAGGAATAGGTACCGGTTGGTGGCACCAGCCGGTGCCTAAAGGGCGGACAATGGCACCGGGTTTTGCCATGACTCGGTGCCGCCACGTGCCCACAACAAAGGCACCAGTTGGTAACTTCAACCGGTGCCTATGCCTATTGTTTGGCACCGGTTGTTGAGCACCAACCGGTGCCTTTGAGCCACGCCTATAAATATCCCAAGCCCTCCCCCCTCCAAGCTGTCGTGAACTCACTGTTCATAACAGCTGAGTGAGGGGAGGGGAGGCGAATTTTTGTTTTTTTTTCAAAAAAGGTTAGTTATTTTTCTCCATAACTTAGCAATTGGTTTTTAGAAGCAGTTATCACTTAATTTAGTTTATACATGTGATAATTATTTTTAGTTGTAGCATTTTATTATAGTTATATGCGTTATTAATTTATTTGATATGTGAATACTATCAAATTATTGTATTTATATGTTTTATCAATTTATTTGATAAGCGAATAGTATCTATTTATTATAGTTATATGCATTATCATTTATATATTTGAATTCAAATTTTGTATGGAATTATTATCAATTACATATGCAATGGTGCTTTATTTAGTTCCCTTCAAAATTCCAAAACTTTACAAGATCCCACATTCGAGATGCATGCTGCGCCAATTTGAGACCCGCAGCTCAGCTAGGCCAGAAGGCCACATGCGTCATTTCTTGTACAAAAATATAAAGTTCGATATAGAGAAACAAAGTTTTTACACAGTCATGCAGTCAGAAGGCCATATGCATTGTTATAATTTTGTAGTTTAGTTTTATTAATAGCGTATTCAATATTAGTTATAAATTGGTACTATGAATGAACTATTTGTACACTACAATGATATATATAAATGTATTGTGGACCCAGATGAGTCGCCAATGGATGTACATGGCCGACCGGCGTTCAAATGAATTCATTGATGGCATGCATGAATTCATAGAAGCGGCTGAGAAACACAAGTATGGCGGTTTCGTTCATTGTCCATGCAAATTTTGTAAGAATGAGAAGGATTACTCATCATCAAGAACCATCCACAGTCACTTGTTCAATAGTGGTTTCATGCCGAACTAGTATATTTAGACCAAGCATGGCGAAAGAGAAATTATGCTGGATAATAATGTAGAAGAAGAGGACAGGATTCCTGACTTTGCAGCCAATTATAATGCCTTTTTCAATGACACTGCAATGGGTGAGCCTGAAGAAGATACTGAAGGATACATTGTAGAAGATGATCTTGGTCAGATGTTGCGCGAAGCTGAGGAAGGTTGCAAAATAGAAAAGGAATCGAGAGATCTAAAGCGTATGTTGGAGGACTACAGAACATTGTTGTACCCTGATTGCAAACAAGACTAAAAGAAGTTGGGTACGATATTAGAATTGTTGCAATGGAAGGCATCAAATGGTTTGTCTGACAAGGGATTCGAGGAGTTGCTGAAACTTATAAAAAACTTACTCCCTGAGCGTAACACCTTGCCGGCGACAACATACGAGGCAAAAAAAGTTGTTTGTCCTTTAGGATTAGAGGCACAGAAGATACATGCTGTCCTAATGACTGCATCCTATATCGAGGGGAGTATGAAAATTTGGATTCATGCCCTGTATGCAACGCATGCCAGTATAAGATCCCTCGAGATGATCCAGGCGACGTTGAGGGGATGCGTGTCAAGAAGAGGGTGCCTGCCAAGGTGATGTGGTATTTCCCTCTAATACCACGTCTGAAACGTTTGTTCATGAACAAAATGAATGCTAAATTGATGCGATGGCACAAAGAAGAACATAAGCAAGACAATATGTTGAGACACCCCGCTGATAGGTCGCAGTGGAGAAAAGTGGACAGAACATTCCCAACATTTGCAAAGGATGAGAGGAATATAAGGTTCGGCTTAAGTACGGATGGCATGAATCCTTTCGGTGAGCAGAGCAGTGGCCATAGTACCTGGCCTGTGACACTCTGTATATACAACTTTCCTCCCTGGTTGTGTATGAAACAGAAATTCATTATGATGCCGGTGCTTATCCCCGGCCCGAAGCAAACCGGTAACGATATAGATGTGTATCTGAAACCACTAATTGAGGATCTTCTATTGTTGTGGAAAGAGGAGGGTGTTCATATGTGGAATGCGCACGCAGAGGATCATTTTGACCTTCGTGCATTACTTTTCGTAACCACTAACGATTGGCCAGCACTAAGTAACCTCTCCGGACAATCCAATAAGGGTTATAAGGCATGCACCCATTGTTTAGAAGAAACCGACAGCACGTACCTCAAGCACTGTAGGAAGGTAGTGTATATGGGTCATCGTCGATTTCTTCCGATCAAGCACCCATTAAGGAGGAAGCATGCTCACTACGATGGAAAGGCAGATCATCGTACCAAGCCTAGGCACCGTTGTGGGAAAATGGTGTTTGAAATGGTCAAAGATATAAAAGTAGTATTTGGAAAAGGACCCAGCAGCAGATCAGTGCAGAGTGATGACGAACGTGCACCTATGTGGAAGAAGAGTATTTTTTGGGAGTTACTTTATTGGGAAGTCTTAGACGTCTGCCACGCAATTGATGTGATGCACCTAACAAAAAAATTTTATGTGAACCTTCTAGGCTTCCTTGGTGTCTACAGTAAGCCAAAGGTTACATTGGAAGCGCGGCAAGATCTTCAACGTATGAAACAACGGGCTGCCCTACATCCAGAAAAAAGGGATAAAGGATATCATTATCTAGGTCCTGCGTGCTACACTCTTAGTAAGGAAAAGAAGCAAAGTATGTTCGACTGTTTGAACAGTATCAAGGTCCCATCAGGCTACTCTTCGAATATAAAGAGGCTACTGAACTTGAAAGAGAAGAAATTCGCACACGTAAAATCCCATGACTGTCATGTGTTGATGATGTAATTGGTTCCAGTTGCACTTAGAGGTATTCTACCAGCTAATGTTCGAGCAACAATTATAAAGCTATGCAGCTTTCTCAACACAATTTCTCAGAAGGTAATCGATCCATCGAGTTTAAGCAGGCTACAAGAGGATGTTGTCTAAAGTTTAGTTAGTCTTGAAATGATATTTCCTCCATCATTCTTCAATATTATGACGCATCTTCTAATTCACCTGGTCAAAGAGATTGGTATTCTCGGTCCTATTTTCCTTCATAATATGTTCCCTTTTGAACGATACTTTGCAGTCCTAAAGAAATACGTTCGTAATCGGGCTCGTCCAGAGGGAAGCATTGCGAAGGGTTAGGTCAGAGAGGAGGTCATTGAGTTTTGTGTTGACTATGTGGAAGAACTCTGCCAAATTGGGATTCCAGTATCACGTCATGAGGGGCGGCTGATTGGAAAGGGCACACTTGGAAGAAAATCAGTAAATGCCACAGATCATGCCACGTTGAGCAAAGCACATTTCACAATTCTGCAACAATCAGCCTTGGTGGGTCCATACATGGAGGAGCACATACAAATTGTGCGAAGCATATACCCTTTGAAGTCTGAGACATGGATTACAAAACATCATAACGATACATTCGCCACCTGGTTGCAGAAGGAAGTCATGGCCAACGATCAAATTCATGAGCAGCTAGCTTGGCTGGCAAGGGGTCCGGCAAATTCAATCTTAATGTACCAAGGATATGAAATTAATGGTTACACATTTTATACAAGAGCCCAAGATAACAAGAGCACCTATCAAAATAGTGGTGTCCGTATAGATGACACCGACTCTAGTGGCCAAACAAACTCATATTTTGGTTACATTGAAGAGATCTGGGAACTCGACTATGGGCCGTTGAAGATACCTCTAATTCGTTGTCAATGGGTTAAATTCACAGGAAAAGGTGTCGATATCGACGAGTATGGAATGACAACGGTAGACCTCAAAGAGCTTGGCTATCGAGACGAACCATTCGTCCTAGCTAAAAATGTCACTCAAGTTTTCTATGTGCAGGACATGTCTAGCAAACTGAGACAGGACAAATCCAGGAATAAATCAAGTTTTGTAGGTGCCGGAGATGAGCCAAAGCGCCATATTGTTCTGGCAGGAAAAAGAAAAATTGTGGGAGTCGACGATGTCACAGATGAAGAAGAATACAATAAGGTTGAAGATATGACTTCGTTCGCAGTGGAGCTTGACACAAGCATTCTTTTAGCCGAAAAGGAGGCTCCGTACGCACGTCATGATCATAATGAAGGGACAATTGTAAAGCGAACCATCGTTAATATTCCCTTAGTTGAATGATTATGTCTTGTAATATTTTCTATGAACATTATCAGATTTCTTATGCAATGAATTGATTTATTGGACAATTAAATGATTTATTATGCAATTATTTTATTTATTATGATTTACTATGCAATTAAAATGCTTAATTATGCACCTAAATGATTTATCATGTAGTAATTAGAATTATTGTGCATTTAAATGATTTATTATGCAACTATTTGATTTATTATGCAATTATAATAATTAGTTATGGAACTAAATGATTTATTATGTAGTAATTAAAATTATTGTGCATTAAAAAGATTTATTATTCAATTAACTAATTTATTAAACGATTAAATGATTTATTAGGCTATTAAATGATTTATTAGGCTGTTAATGTATTTATTTCCTTTGAACATTATCATATTTATTGGGCAATTAACTGATTTACTAGGTATTTATCAGATTTATTATTCAATTAACTAATTTATTAGATGATTAAATGATTTATTAGGCTATTAATGTAATTATTAGGCAAATAACTTATTTACTAGGCATTATATGGTTTATTATTCAATTAACTTGTTTATTAGACGACTAAATGATTTATTAGGCTATTAATGTAATTATTTGACCATTAATTAATTTACTAAGCATTTATCAGCTTTATTATTCAACTAACTAATTTATTGGGCTATTAATAAGTCAATTAACTAATTTGTTGGGCCATTAACTCATTCACACACACAATAATTAATTTATTAGGTACAATATTTTTTCGAATATCATGAAGTAATATTTAATTTATTGGGCAATTAATAGATTTATTAGGCAACTAACAGATTTATTAGAGAACCAGAAAAGGAAAAAGAAAAGAAACAGAAAAGCCTTAGGTACCGATTCAAAATATGAACCCGTACCTAAGGCTGCCTAGTCCAAAAAAAAGGGGTTGAGGAGTTTCGAACCGTGGCCGCGGCGAACAAAATTCCTAGAATTACCATTGCGCTATCGAGTAATTTCAGTTAGATTATCGCCTGTAAGCATCTAGGCCCTCAAGGTATGTTTCGGTGATTAATGACAACCATTATTGTGACTAATGAGTCTGTGCAGCTTAATAGATCATTATCGCTCATTTGGTCATATGTCAAAAGAGGCCCCTCAATTTCTTTATTCAAAAAGGCGATCTCGGTATTCAACTCAATTTTATGTCAAGACTAAGGATCTTTCTAGTCCTAAGTGTCATAAGGTTGAGAAGGACACTTAGGTTAGTATAGGTTTTATAGTTTTGTAGTGATCGCACTATTAAGAGGGGTTAAGGCTAAGTAACTTGAGCATGGACATGATCATTTGAAAATGGATGCACACTATGGTCACTCAGGTTTCTAGAAGTTCAAATAAGTGGTTCTCAAACTATATCTCAAGAATATTTGGATTTCATTCAAGACTCAAATCAGAAAAGACAAAATCAGAAAAAGTCTATACACCGGTTTAACCGACGCTCTCAATTTTCTATACGTCGGTTAAACGAAGTCAGCAGAGTCTGGACAAATTCAATACACCGGTTAAACCGACGTGTTTGAATTTAATGTCGGTGCATTGGTCCAGAGTTGGTTTTTCCAGGGAAATTCAAGTTCTATTCACCGGATTAACCGACGCTGTTTGAATCAAGACGTCGGTGCAATTGACCAGTGAGATGGTTTTTCAGAGGAATTTAAAAGTTGTACTCACCGGTTAAACCGACGATAGGTTTGAGTTAACGTCGGTTCAGTTGTCCAGAGACTTGATTTTTCAGTGGTTCAGTGGACAACTACACTCACCGGTTAAACCGATGCTACGTCGGTTAATCTGCCCCAGTTGTAACGGCTAGTTTTCAGAAGAGGCAGTTTACATTCACCGGTTAAACCGACGATGACAATGGGGGGTACGTCGGATTAACCGGCGCTACGCAGTTTTCTGGCAGCTTTTCTCCAACGGCTCTATTTGTGTGAGCTGCCTATATATACCCCTCCAATGGGTCATTTCGCCCACTCTTGACACCAGGCAACATCCATACACTCATACTATAGTCAAGAGCCACATTGAGCTTCATCATTCACATACTTGTGCATTCAATCAATCAAGAAGCAAGATTAAGGACTTGAGTAGAGAGAAGCTAGTGTGCATCCGTTCTTGGTGATCGGTTCTTGCTCAAGTGAAGGCCTTAGCTTGTTACTCTTGGTGATTGGCATCACCTAGGCGATCTTGGTGATCGAGGTGTTTCTCGCGGAGCTTGCCAAGGATTGTGGAAGCCCGGAGAAGAAGATTGTACGTGGCTTGATCTCCACCACGCCGGGATGGTGAACGGAGACTCTTAGTGAGCGCCCTCGTCTCGGTGACTTGGGAGGTGACAATACTCTTTGTGAGTGTCACAACGTGGATTAGGGGTGTGTGCCAACACATCGATACCACGGGAAAAAATCCGGTTGTCTCTTGTCCATTCCTTTTATTCAAGCATTTTCTTTCATGCAATTTACTCATGTGCTTGACTTAGAGATCATAACTTAGCTCTACCTTGCTAGGCTTTACTTTGTTTTAGCTCTCTTAGCTTGTGTTAGAAGCTTAGTTATCCGGTTGGTGAATTGGTGCCCTACTAGCATTGCATAGGTTAAGGTTGCTTTACTTTGTTTTAGAATTTGAAAAAGGCCCAATTCACCCCCCCTCTTGGTCCATCGATCCTTACAATTGGTATCAGAGCCTCGTTGCTCATTTGGATCATTAGGCTTCACCGCCTAGAGCTATGGCCAAGATGGGTGGTTCGCCGCCTCACTTTGAGGGCAAGAACTTTGCCTATTGGAAAGTTCGCATGGCCGCATACCTTGATGCGATTGCCCCCGAAGTGTGGTTGGCCACTAAGACCGGATTCACCGGAACTCCCACCGCCGAACAATTAAAATGGAATGCCAAGGCTAGAAATGCAATTTTCGAAGCCATTAGTGAGGAAGTCTTTGCTAGAGTTAATGGCATGGACTTAGCAAGTGATATTTGGAAGGAGCTCATTGAAATTCATGAAGGCTCCACTAAAGTTCGTGAGCAAAAATATCACTTGTTTAGAGCTAAGTATGATTCTTTTAAAATGCTAGCTCATGAAAATTGCAATGATATGTACTCTCGCTTGAATGTCATTGTCAAGGACATTAATGCACTTGAAATATCCAAAATTGACAGTGCCTCCATCAATCGCAAGATTCTCATGCTCCTCCCAAAGCCCAAGTATAACATCATCAATGCTATGCTTCAAAAGGAGAATCTTGACACAATGGAAGTAGGAGAACTTGTGGGCGAAATTCGCGCTCATGAGATGAGTATCCTTGGTATGTCCGAAGAGCCAACTTCAAGCAAATCAATTGCTCTAAAGACCAAGGCAAACAAAGCCCGCAAGCTCAAGATGATCAAGCAAGATTCAAGCTCAAGCAATGAAGAAGATGATCATCATGAAAGCTCATCCGATGTTGAAGATGATGGAGAGCTTGCTCTTATGATGAGAAAATTCACCCGCTTGAATGGCAAGATCAACAAGAAGGGGTTCAACTTTGACTCTAAGAAGGGAATGTTCCGGCCAATGGATGTCAAGAACAAGATTTGCTACAATTGTGGAGAAAAAGGTCACATCCGTCCAAATTGCCCCAAGCCGGACAAAAGAAACAAGGATCACAAGAGCAAGCATCGCCATGATTCAAGCGATGATGAAGAAGAAGAAAGGAAGAACAAAAACAAGAGACTTGGGAAGAAAAAGAGCCATGACAAGAAGACCAAGCTCTTCCCAAAGAAGAAAGGGCACACCAAGAGAAGCTTCTTGGTGGAAAAACAAGAGTGGGTGACCGATGTCTCATCAAGCGAAGATTCAAGTGATGAAGAAGACATAGTCACCATCGCCCTCACAAATGAAGAACCATCACTACCTCCACCTCCAATGTGCCTCATGGCCAAAGGTAACTCTAAGGTATGTGAGAGTGAAGATGATAGTGATGATGAGCTTGACCCTAATGAGTTTGCTAACCTCATTAATGAGTATACATCAGTCATCAAGAGGGAAAAGGGCAAAGTCAAGATTCTTGAGAGCACTCGTGCAAAGTTAGAGCTTGCCCACTCCGATTTGCTTGGCAAGTACAATGACTTGCTCAAAAAGCACAATGAGTCACTTGTACTTGCTAAGCAAGTTGAAGAGAGCCACAAAAAGCTTAAACAAGAGCATAGGGAGTTGGCTCACAAGTATCAAGAACTTGAATTTGCCTATGAAGCAATTGACCCAAGTCTTGAAAACTTTGCTCATGAAACTATTGAGAAGGTCAATGCTTCTACTTCATGTGATGACCTACTCATTAATGCAAATGCTACTAATGCTTTGCCCGAGCTTGCACCTTCTAGGGAAAAGGAGTTGATGGATCAAGTTGCAAGCCTCAAGAGTAGTGTGGAGAAGCTCTCAAGAGGAGAATACATCCACAAGGAAATTCTCTTCAACAATGCACGTGACTATGGCAAGAGAGGTCTTGGTTCATTTCCGGAGCCAAACATAGCTACTACTCCTTCTCCGGAGATCAAGATTAGCTTCATCAAGGAAGTTGGATCATATTGCCAACATTGCCAAGTCACCGGGCACCACACTAGGGAGTGCACTTTACCATCACGTCCTCTTCCTAAATTACCCAAGAATTACTCTTCAATGTTTGAAAATAACCATTTTCTCTTGAGTAAAGTGAAGGGCAAGGTGAAGGCCAAATTCATTGGCAAACTCACTAAGGAGTCAAAGAAAAAGCTCCCCAAGCAACTTTGGGTCCCAAAAGCTCTTGTCACACATGTGCAAGGCCCAAAGCTTGTTTGGGTTCCTAAAACTCAAAAGTAAATTCTCATGTGTGTAGGTGAACTACAAAGCCGGTGGAAAACATTGGGTACTAGATAGCGGTTGCTCTCAACATATGACCGGCAATGATAGCATGTTCACCTCCCTTGAAGACCCCGGCGATCATGAACATGTCACCTATGGTGATAACTCAAGGGGAAAGGTTTTAGGTTTGGGTAGAATAGCAATTTCTAAAGATTTATCTATTTCTAATGTTTTGTTTGTAGAAGCACTTAGTTTTAATCTTATTTCAATTGCTCAATTGTGTGATCTTGGACTAACGTGTGCCTTTGACAAGAATGGTGTTGTAGTAACTCATGAAAAAGACAAGTCATTGGTATTCACGGGGTTTAGGCATGGCAACATTTACTTGGTGGATTTCTCTTCAAAGCAAACAAGTACCATGACATGCCTCTTCACCAAGTCTTCTCTTGGGTGGCTTTGGCATAGAAGAATTGCTCATATTGGCATGAGCAACCTCAAGAAAGCCCACAAGAGAGGGATGATCACCGGCTTGAAGGACGTCACCTTTGACAAGAACAAGCTATGTAAAGCATGTCAAGCCGGGAAGCAAGTTGCAACACATCATCCCATCAAGACGATGTTGTCTACCTCCAAGCCGCTCGAGCTACTACACATGGATCTCTTTGGTCCAACTACATACAAGAGCATTGGTGGTAACCTCTATTGCCTAGTAATCATTGATGATTTTTCACGTTACACTTGGGTTATGTTTCTAGGCGATAAGGGTGAAACTCCGGAACTCTTCAAGACATTTGCAAGAAGAGCTCAAAGGGAGTACAACTCCCCAATTGTGAAGATCCGGAGTGACAACGGCACCGAGTTCAAGAACATGAAGATTGAAGAATGGTGCGATGAAGAGGGCATCAAGCATGAGTTTTCCGCCACCTACACGCCTCAACAAAATGGAGTAGTGGAAAGAAAGAACAAGACACTCATCACCCTAGCTAGAGCAATGTTGGATGATTATGGCACGTCCGAGAAGTTTTGGGCGGAAGCAATCAACACGGCGTGTCATGCATCCAACCGAGTATATCCTCACCGACTCCTCAAGAAAACTCCATATGAGCTCATCACCGGGAAGAAACCAAATATATCATACTTTCGAGTCTTTGGTTGCAAATGCTTCATCTATAAGAAGAAAAGGCTCGGTAAGTTTGAAAGTAGATGTGATGAAGGTTTCTTTCTTGGTTATGCATCAAACTCCAAAGCATATAGAGTATTCAATCAAACCTCCGGGTTAGTTGAAGAAACATGTGATGTGGAGTTTGATGAATCTAATGGCTCCCAAGAGGAGGTTGTTGGCTATGAGAATGTAGGTGATGAGGAGATTGATGAAGCTTTGAAGAAGATGTCCATTGGGGATATCAAGCCGGAAGAGGTGCATGAAGGCAATGATCAAGGGGGAGGACCTTCCTCATCTACACCAAGCACCTCCACGGCGCCCCAAATGGATGAAGATCAAGAAAAAGATGATACACAACCCCAAGAAGATGTGCCAACGCCAACACCCCGAGTTCAAGAACAAGAAGAGCAAAATGTTCCACCACAAGCACAAGTCACCCATGATCCACCCCAACAAGCATCCACGCAAGTACCGCCAGTGAAGCATGGTCGCATCTCCAAGGATCATCCAATTGGTCAAATCATTGGTAGTCCATCAAAGGGAGTAAGAACTCGCTCTAAACATGCTTCATTTTGCGAATATCACTCGTTTGTTTCTTGTATTGAACCCACTAGCATAGAGGAAGCGCTTGAGGACTCGGATTGGGTGATGGCCATGCAAGAAGAATTGAACAACTTCACCCGCAATGAAGTTTGGGTCCTCGAAGCTCCTCCAAAAGACAAGAACATCATCGGCACCAAGTGGGTCTTTCGGAACAAGCAAGATGAACATGGGGTGGTGGTACGCAACAAAGCAAGACTTGTGGCAAAAGGGTTTTCTCAAGTCGAAGGTTTGGATTTTGGTGAAACTTTTGCTCCGGTCGCAAGACTTGAAGCTATCCGTATCCTTCTTGCTTACTCTTCACATCATAACATTAAATTGTATCAAATGGATGTGAAAAGTGCATTCTTAAATGGCGTTATTAACGAACTTGTTTATGTTGAGCAACCTCCCGGGTTTGAAGATCCGAGGAATCCTAACCATGTTTATAGGTTGCACAAGGCACTCTATGGGCTCAAACAAGCTCCAAGGGCTTGGTATGAGAGGCTTCGTGACTTCCTAATCATGCAAGGCTTCAAGATCGGGAGGGTGGACACCACGTTGTTCACAAAAGACGTCAACGGGGATCTTTTCATTTGTCAAATTTATGTTGACGATATTATCTTTGGCTCAACTAATGATTTACTAAGCCATGAGTTTGCTACCATGATGTCTAGGGAATTCGAGATGTCCATGATTGGCGAATTGACTTTCTTCCTTGGTTTTCAAGTCAAACAAATGAAGGAAGGGACATTCATCCATCAAGAAAAGTATACTAAAGATATTTTGAAGAAGTTCAAGATGGATGAGTGCAAGCCAATCAAGACACCCATGGCAACCAATGGGCATCTCGACTTGGATGTGGACGGTAAACCGGTTGATCAATCCCTCTATCGTTCTATGATAGGGTCCTTGCTTTACCTTACCGCATCTAGGCCCGATATAATGTTTAGTGTGTGCTTATGTGCCCGCTTTCAAGCTAACCCAAAGGAGTCACACCTTTCGGCTGTGAATAGGATCCTTCGGTATCTCAAGCACACTCCTAGCATAGGCTTGTGGTACCCCAAAGGCGCTAGTTTAGATCTCTTGGGATACTCGGATTCGGATTTTGCCGGAAGCCGTGTGGATCGCAAGAGTACCTCCGGGGGTTGCCACTTGCTTGGGCGTTCTCTAGTTTCTTGGTCAAGTAAGAAGCAAAATTCCGTGGCTTTGTCCACCGCGGAAGCGGAATATATAGCGGCCGGTGCATGTTGTGCCCAAATCCTATATATGAAGCAAACCCTTTTGGACTTTGGTGTGAAACTAGATAGGATCCCACTCCTTTGTGACAATGAAAGTGCCGTAAAAATTGCCAAGAATCCGGTTCAACACTCTCGCACAAAGCACATTGATATTCGCCATCACTTCTTGCGTGATCACGAAGCCAAGGGGGACATTTCCCTTCAAGGTGTGAGATCCGAGGAGCAATTGGCGGATATATTCACAAAACCTTTAGACGAGAGTACCTTTGTTAGGCTAAGGAATGAGCTTAATGTGTTAGATGCGGCAAACGTCATGTAAGTTGCCATGTCATATAGAAAAATGCATACATATAGGACACTTGTCTAACCATGGTAAGATAGTGATGAGCAAGGGTTTAGCTAGAGGTGGTGGTCCACTTGTTTTCCTCTAGGCTTGTAGAAAGGCTCATCATGAAGAAGCTTCCCGTGGGTTCAAACTTGACAAGTAGATCTTAATTTCTTGTTATGCATTTCTTGTCATATAGATGTGCATTTCATGTTTACTATACTTTCGCATGTGGTTGTAGCTTGCATTATCATTGCATGCGTAAGGGTCACAAAGGAGATCACTTGATGAAAATGAGACTTGTTTTCATATACAAGATCTTAATTCATGAAAAGTGAAAAGAGCAAAGTGTTAGGTGCGTTATTGCCTAGTGAGCAATGTCATGATGAGTTTGAAGCTTTCTATCTTCAATATTCCTATGACATGGCTCATACATTTTATTTGGCGTTTTGTCTCTCTTGCGGCTTTTCCTTGTGTTTGAAAAGAAATTTATTTAAGCAAGTGTGCTATCCTATTTATTTTGAGGGGTAAAGTCGCCTATGCAAGTCCATTAACTTGAGTTTATTTGAATCTTATAAGTTTATTGGACTTAGCATAGAAGAGTGAGCTGAGTGTGGGGTTTTTGGCTTCACCGGTTAAACCGACGTTCAAAGGATCTATACCCATCGGATTAACCGGCGTTACTAAAGTTTGTCTCAGCTCAGTCAAGTTTCAGGCGTTCAACCGGCGTATACAAAAGTCACATCATCGGATCAACCGGTGATAGTAAATACAAATCAGACCTAGCAATCAACCGGTGTTCTGATCAATCAACCGACGAGGTCACTTTTGGCAGCATCGGTTCAACCGGCGTTCAAAAACAGATCTGGTAGAGTCTCGGGTGAACTACACCGACGCAATCAACCAGCGTTCAAACCCTAGGCGTCGGATCGACCGGCGTTAAGGAAAATCGCGGGCCCACCTGTCATATATGTGTCTTGCCCGCGGACGCCTGGCTTCCTTCCTCCTCTGTTTCGCCCGACTCCTTCACACCGCCGCCGCCCGACTCGCTCCCATCGCGCCGTTGCCTTCCCTCCGCACCGCCGCCGAACCACCGCACCGCCGCCGTGCGCTCGCGCTACCACCACCGTGCGCCGGTCTCGCACGCTCACCGCGCCGCCCGCGCAACCGCTTGCGCCGCCTGCGCGCATAGCCGCCGCCGCCGCCGCTTGCACCGTACGCCGCCCGCACAAGTCTCCATCGCCAAGCGCCGCCGTACTCCACGCCATCCACGTGCTCAGAGCCGCAGCTTCCACACATCGAGCAGCCCACGCAGCCGCGCCGCCTTCGCTTTTTCACGCCGCAGCCGCAGCCGATCCGTGCACGCCAAGTGTTCGATCGTTTGCCTGTTCGAGATGGGTCGCGAGAAGAGAAAGGGAAAGGAGGTCGTGGTCGAGAAGCCCGCTCGCAAGCGGACTCGTGCAGAGAAGGAGGCCGAGAGGGCCGAGATGGTGGCCAAGGCCGCCGAGGAGCAGGCATCAGGCCGCGCTCGTCCGTTCCAGATCAGGGAGGACCCCAGAGGCAGAGGCAGAGGCAGGGGCATGGGTAGAGTGAGAGGTGCCAGGGCCACCAGAGCCGCAGCAGCAGCAGCAGCAGCAGAGTCAGATCAGTCAGATACAGCTGCAGATTCTGACTCAGAGGCAGCACAGTCAGAGGGGCAGAGTTCTCCACAGCAGTCGTCTGAGAGAGGTTCCCCGGCAGTGACAGAGCGTCGCACTGGACCGAGGACTCGGGGAGGACACCAGCCACAGGAGCCCCGCAGGTCAGCAGCAGCAGCAGCAGCTCGCAGAGCCGAGGCCCTAGAGGCCGAGAGCGCAGTGTTCCGTATGGACACTGTTGTGCGTCTGGAGCCAGGTGTGATGCTCCAGAACTTGACCCGAGCCAATGCGGCCAAGGTCAAGAGGCTCAGGTGGAGTGTTGACGAGGAGGTCTGGTTCCCAGTGACCCGAGACAGCAGAGTCGACAGGAGGTTCTGGACTTTGCTACAGGCCAGCTTCTACGAGACTTTCCAGCGGAGGGGCCACCGGATCTTTCAGCACAGGGTTCTTGACTGGGTCTCACTGAGGACAGCCGCAGGGGGAGCAGATGTGAGAGCACACTTTGCTCACTTCAGAGGTCTGCCCAGACTGCTAGAGATGGAGCAGAACCGTTATATCGAGGACTGGGTCAGAGTGTTCTACGCTACAGCTTGGATAGCCCCCGAGCGCAGAGCCGTACACTTCATGTTTGGAGGGCAGGACTTTGGTTTGTCGAGGGCGACCATTGCTGGTATTCTTGGAGTTGACCTGGTCGACGTCTCGCTGCACGAGAGGGTTTACGGGGACTCAGATCCACCCCGCAGGGCGATGGTTGGCGGGATTGCTCCTTCTCACGAGGCGATCACTCAGTGCTTCCGCCAGCCGTTCCCAGCCTCTTACGCCAGAGTGCCAAGCTTGCTGACCCCAGAGGCTTACGCTGTTCACATGGCACTCCGGAGGAATCTGTTACCGAGGAGTGGCTACCCAGAGGGGTTCACAGGTTTGCAGCAGCTCTTGCTCCTACA
The DNA here is from genome assembly GCF_016808335.1 of Panicum virgatum. Classification (NCBI taxonomy): domain Eukaryota; kingdom Viridiplantae; phylum Streptophyta; class Magnoliopsida; order Poales; family Poaceae; genus Panicum; species Panicum virgatum. The sequence goes on along the minus strand of NC_053143.1, from coordinate 56,020,148 downwards.
CATCCTCACTCACGAGCCATTTGATATAGTTGACTTTATTTTGGCTGAGATCGAGGATGTGATCACTGATGGGATGGGTGTGGTGCGACAGTTTCCCTATGCACACTGGATCAGTTACATATGCTCTATGATAGTGCCAGCAGAGTCACCCATCAGTGCCCCTTACCGTCACGACGAGGCTCCCAGGTTCCCTGTCTACCGACCCACAGCTCCACAGGACAGGAGGAGGGGCAGACACGCAGATAGAGCAGCGATGGCTCGACTGTCACCGGAGGTTCAGGCACGAGTGGCAGAGGAGGATGAGGCACTCCTAGCAGCAGAGGAACAGCTTCCCGGGGGAGATGATGAGATTCACTGGTCTGAGCTTGAGTCAGACTCCTCCGACGACGTTGAGTACTTTCCTTCAGCTGCCCCAGCCAGTCACGATCACGAGGCAGGAGGTTCAGGAGAGCCAGCACCTCCGACTTCAGCAGCTGCTACAGTCTCTGAGTCTCAGGTGACTCAGCCGTCCGAGCTCACTTCACTACTACAGCAGCTCGTGACCCAGCAGAGGGAGGACAGACTTGCTCAGGAGGAGGCCAGGAGAGCCCATGAGGCCCAGAGTGCAGCTATTCAGAGAGAGGCAGCCCGAGAGCGTGCTGCGACCGAGGAGCGTTTTGTCGGCCTCATTGACAGAGTTTCACAGAGGACAGACGCTCAGTTCCAGCAGATGCAGCAGGGCATGATGGCGATGTTCGGGATGATCTCACAGCTTTACTCTCACACCGGACTCGCCCCGCAGCAGCCAGGACAGCCAGGCCTTCAGGGTGTTGGAGCACCTCAGCTTGCCGTTACACCAGCTCCAGCCCCTACTGCAGCTCCAGCTACCTCAGCGACACCGGAGACCACGTTCTCGATGTCCGCATTACTTGGGTCTGCTGGTCGTCCACTGTTCTCTCCACTACCAGCGACCACACTCTTTCAGGACTCACCGTCAGCGGTTCAGTCGGTCGCCCTCCCTTCCTCACTTCAGGCAGCACCTTCAGGGGGAGGAGCAGTAGAGGAGTCCCTGCTTCCACAGTCGACGCAGCCGGCAGCTTCAGCGGTCACTTCTTCGGATATTGATACTTGTTCCGCTGGCCCGGTTACGACTTCTACGGATCCTCTACCAGGCAGTGCCAGCACGAGAGCCTCCACGACAGTCACCCCCCAGTGAGCTCAGACCCAGACCAGCAGCTTCCGTCTGTCACCGAGGGTGAGAGTTCTCCGTCCGACGACGACGACCCGGACCGCTTCGTCGCCGTGCCACGACAGCACGACCCGTAGCTCGCCTTTTGGTGCTTTGATGCCAAAGGGGGAGAGGTGTTAGGGGGAGCACCAGAGTTAGGGGGAGGGTAGAGTTAGAGAGAGCTCGTAGTTATCAGGACTTTGATTCTTTGTATCACATTTGGTGTTAGTTCATGGATATGTACTTTTGTCGCTTGAGTATGCCGTGCTTTGAGACATATCTATGGATTTCGTTTGAGCCGTTGAGCTCTTTGGTCCTTCTTTTCGAGTTCGCTTGTGTTTATCCTGCTTTATCTTTCTCGCTCTCTCGTCATTTATGTTTGTGTTGTCATCAATCACCAAAAAGGGGGAGATTGTAAGCATCTAGGCCCTCAAGGTATGTTTCGGTGATTAATGACAACCATTATTGTGACTAATGAGTCTGTGCAGCTTAATAGATCATTATCGCTCATTTGGTCATATGTCAAAAGAGGCCCCTCAATTTCTTTATTCAAAAAGGCGATCTCGGTATTCAACTCAATTTTATGTCAAGACTAAGGATCTTTCTAGTCCTAAGTGTCATAAGGTTGAGAAGGACACTTAGGTTAGTATAGGTTTTATAGTTTTGTAGTGATCGCACTATTAAGAGGGGTTAAGGCTAAGTAACTTGAGCATGGACATGATCATTTGAAAATGGATGCACACTATGGTCACTCAGGTTTCTAGAAGTTCAAATAAGTGGTTCTCAAACTATATCTCAAGAATATTTGGATTTCATTCAAGACTCAAATCAGAAAAGACAAAATCAGAAAAAGTCTATACACCGGTTTAACCGACGCTCTCAATTTTCTATACGTCGGTTAAACGAAGTCAGCAGAGTCTGGACAAATTCAATACACCGGTTAAACCGACGTGTTTGAATTTAACGTCGGTGCATTGGTCCAGAGTTGGTTTTTCCAGGGAAATTCAAGTTCTATTCACCGGATTAACCGACGCTGTTTGAATCAAGACGTCGATGCAATTGACCAGTGAGATGGTTTTTCAGAGGAATTTAAAAGTTGTACTCACCGGTTAAACCGACGATAGGTTTGAGTTAACGTCGGTTCAGTTGTCCAGAGACTTGATTTTTCAGTGGTCCAGTGGACAACTACACTCACCGGTTAAACCGATGCTACGTCGGTTAATCTGCCCCAGTTGTAACGGCTAGTTTTCAGAAGAGGCAGTTTACATTCACCGGTTAAACCGACGATGACAATGGGGGGTACGTCGGATTAACCGGCGCTACGCAGTTTTCTGGCAGCTTTTCTCCAACGGCTCTATTTGTGTGAGCTGCCTATATATACCCCTCCAATGGGTCATTTCGCCCACTCTTGACACCAGGCAACATCCATACACTCATACTATAGTCAAGAGCCACATTGAGCTTCATCATTCACATACTTGTGCATTCAATCAATCAAGAAGCAAGATTAAGGACTTGAGTAGAGAGAAGCTAGTGTGCATCCGTTCTTGGTGATCGGTTCTTGCTCAAGTGAAGGCCTTAGCTTGTTACTCTTGGTGATTGGCATCACCTAGGCGATCTTGGTGATCGAGGTGTTTCTCGCGGAGCTTGCCAAGGATTGTGGAAGCCCGGAGAAGAAGATTGTACGTGGCTTGATCTCCACCATGCCGGGATGGTGAATGGAGACTCTTAGTGAGCGCCCTCGTCTCGGTGACTTGGGAGGTGACAATACTCTTTGTGAGTGTCACAACGTGGATTAGGGGTGTGTGCCAACACATCGATACCACGGGAAAAAATCCGGTTGTCTCTTGTCCATTCCTTTTATTCAAGCATTTTCTTTCATGCAATTTACTCATGTGCTTGACTTAGAGATCATAACTTAGCTCTACCTTGCTAGGCTTTACTTTGTTTTAGCTCTCTTAGCTTGTGTTAGAAGCTTAGTTATCCGGTTGGTGAATTGGTGCCCTACTAGCATTGCATAGGTTAAGGTTGCTTTACTTTGTTTTAGAATTTGAAAAAGGCCCAATTCACCCCCCCCCCCCTCTTGGTCCATCGATCCTTACATCGCCAACAAGCAGAAAAAGCAAATGTTGTGGAAGCCTTAGGCACCAGTTTTCGTTCCCCACCCGGTGCCAAAGGGGAATTTCAGTTCCCGCCCGTTGGGCACCTAAGGCACCGGGTGGGAGGTCACCCGGTACCTAAGGCATTCCTTAGGCACCGGTTAGATACCCAACGAGTACCTAAGGCTGCCTTAGGTACCGGGTGACTTTATCACCCGGTGCCAAAGGTTTCCACCATATAAGCACCGGCTGCCGCCCTCCACCGCCGCCGCCCGGCCCGTCCGCTCCCACCATTCGACCACGCCAACTGTGGCAGGACCACCTGAATTATCCCGGCTCAAGTGCGCAGGCCATCACCATAAAGGCAATACCGGCTCAAACGCACTTCAAACGGAACCATTCTTGGTCTGTCGGGTAACGTCCCGATACAACCACCGGTTCTCGGATCGAACAAGCATACCCCGCACGAAGGCGAGTCCAGAGATATTACAACCACAATTTTACAACACAGGTAAAGTAGTGATTACAACATATTTCAAAGTACTTATTACAAAACCAAACTTTGTAAAACAGTTATACAAGCCATAACTTTAACTTCAGAATTTGAAAAGCAGCGGAAAAGAATACGACGACTACAACACGTCGCAAAGGTATACCAAGTAGCCCAAGCAATGTATCACTCATCAGGGTCATTGCCGGCCGAAGACGAATCCCACTCTACGGACCAGTCAGGAGGCAAAGAGCAGGGATAGGTCAAGCTAGCGATCTGGTCCTCAAAACTTATACCTGAAAAAAGGTTTCAACAACAAGGCTGAGTATTCTAATACTCACCAAGACTTAACCGTCAACGGGTATACGTAGCCCACCTAACTAGACTATGCAAGGTTCTGTGAGGCTCTGGTTTTCCTTTTGCTGAAAAGCAATAAAGAGTAGGTCCTTACTTTCAAATTTTAGCTTCCAAGATTCTAGTTGATTAACCATTCTATGTAAGCAACTACTATTCCATCATGGTAGATCTTTAAGCAAACATCAAGATTGATCATAATATTATTGCTCTTATTACTCTGTGTGGCAAAGAGATCAAGCAGTCCCAAACTGTGGGAAGCAGACGATTCGAATCGAATTTGTTAACCTGGCCAGGCAGACCTAACACACACGTTTGGAACACCGTCGGGTCGTTCCCAAATAACCGTTTGCCTTTCTTTTCGGCTTGTGGATAGGAACACTCTCCCCGACTACAGGGCTCCAAGGTCCAACCTTGTCCCTCGAAGTCGCAGTGTTGATCAACAATAACATTTAAAAACCTATCTCTAAGAGAGAGTGTCAGTCTATCCACTCCCCGGTCCAATCGGTTACTAGGCTTACCGCGTACCATATTTACGGCATGTGGCTAGTACGTTCAAAAACTTAACCAGCACTACTACACACCGCGACCTTAGCAAGTTCATCAACACAGACGGGGTCTCACACAAGGTCATGATATCAAACACAACCCCGTCCGTCGTCCTTATATTGATAACAGAAAGTAAACGAGCAATTCATATAGAGCTCGCGAGTGACAGGCAATCACTCGACTTTTACCGGTCCTATAAGCTTAGCAATTATTCAAACTCAGGTCTAGTGTTCAGTACATAGGTTCCTAGGATCATGCATCTAGGGTTTCAATTCAAATCCTAAGAATTATAAATGCACAAGTAAGTAATAACAATAAATGATAATAATTTGAAATATAGGTTATGTTCGGGGCTTGCTTTCTCGGTAGTCACTAACTATTTCAGCCCAGGGCTCTTCCGAACTTTGGTCCGGGGCTTCAGTTAGTTCAGCGGCAATCACCTGGACTTCTAGATCACCTCCCTCAGACTCCTGGATCAGCTCGTACGTCCCGTCCGGTAGAACAGTCGTCTCTATATGTGATGCATGAACAGTATTAAAAACATACACACTTTGCGATATAAATGCAGTCAAGCATAACCTAGCATATGGGCAATCATTTATAGAGTAGTTAACTAACATTTCTAACTACACAAGGCATCATGATCAACAGCACAAGAAAGCTATACTAACTTCCTAAACAAGTGGGAGTAGTTTCCTATAGCAATTAAATCATGATTTGTTAATAAATCAACAACTCAGAGCACAAATAGAAATAAATTTAGAAAAAATTACACTAAATAGAATATGAACAGAGTAAGCTATCATGTAAATTTCATGCCAAAACATGTAGCCATTTATTCAGAACAGTTCATTCATTCAGACAACACCTAGAAAAAGATTGAGTTATACAGATTAAACCAGAGCAAAACAGAAGCTCAAAATTTAACAGTAGGTCGACACAGTGATGAATTAGCTACTGTGAATTTTTCATAATTTTATCTGCACAGAATTAATTCTGAGAAAATAAACACAACAGACATCAATCTAACAAGATACATTTTTAACTTCTGTTCTATTCATGAACTGGGGCTCAAACATCATGGACAAGCTAAACTATTCAAAAAAAACACTCATAAATATTTTCATGATTTATCATCAACATAAACTATTTATCATAATTAAAGTCTACTAAACAAGCATTAAATCAAAGAAATATCTACACATGAGAAATGACCACGGAATTTTTATAAAAATTATATATTCACATGAGTAATTTACCATAAAAATTTCACTGCAAGACATGGCTTCAACCAATAATTAAGAAAAAGAATAATCAACTAACCTTTATGCACCTAGTAACATAAATCTAATTTTCCAGCAAAAGGTTTCAACTAATACCCAGCATATTATGATTCTACTGCATAGAGCTACTCTCAAGGATTCCAAAACATCAAGGTTTACATTTTTCTGAATTTCCTACGAATTTCTATGGAATTTCAAAGTTTATAGCAAAAATTACAAAGGGGCCCTTGCTGCTACTATTCAAATGATTCTAGGGCTATTTAGATAACCCCCGGGTTTTCGTTTCTTTTCACCCGAGGTCCCTGGCCGAGGTCAGAGTAGGGGCGCGGCGTTGACCGGCCAAATCCCGGGGAGGGGGTCGCCGGCGGCGAGGGGAAAGAGGCATTGACCGGGTCAAGGCGCACCTCTGGGTGGTCTTGGAGTGTGGGGAGGTGCTCGGAGGCTGCGGCTCGACGGAGCAGGGCAGCGGCGGCGGAGGTTCAACGGCGGCTAGGGTGCTCCGGTGAGGGAAAGAGGGGGCAATCCGGATCGGATAGCTTTGCGGGCCCACGGTGGAGCTCGCTAGGGGGTCAGAGCAGGCGGAGGAGGGCTGCAATGGCGGTTCCGCGGCGGTGTCGAGCTTGCCGGGGTTGTGGGTGGACGGCGGCAGCGTTCTGGGGTCTGGGTGTGAGGAATGAGCGAAAGAGTGAGGGGAACGGCTTGCTGGGGTTCTTGTAGGGCTGCTGCGTGCGAGAGGAGAGAGTGGCGAGCTCTATCCCGAGCTCTCCACGGCGGCGTCGGGGTGGCGGCCACGGGCGGTTCTGGGCACGTGGCAAGGAGAAGAGAGCGCCAACGCAAGGGCAACGGGCGGTGGAGGAGGTCGGGAGCGATGTGTGGGCGCCAGCGCGAAGTAGGAGGTGGCTCGGGGGTGGCCCAGAGCAGCAGGCGGGCGGCGCTGACGGTCGGCGCCGTGAAGCAGAGGCGCAGGCAGGAGGAAGGAGAAATGGGACTTCTTTGCAATTTCCGTAAATTCCTAGGACCCAAATATAAAACAGCAATAACTTTTAAACTAAAGCTCAAATGAAAAAGTGCCCAACATGAAAGTTGTTCAACTTTTCAAGATCTACAACTTTGATGTTGTGCAAAAATTGATTTGATCAAAGTTTAAAGAGCTATTTTTGAAAACATAGAAGGGATTTTGAATTCAAAGGATTTTTGTCTTTTTCAAGGTAAATTCACTTTAAACTTAGGCTGAAATGAAAGTTTTCCTGCCATGCAATGATTGCACTACAATTTGCAAAAACACCCTCCATAAAAGCTATAATTCCAAAAGCTATTCAAATATAACTATAGAAAGGACCTTGCATAAAATCATAATTACACATATAACCTTTATATTTACAAAAAGATTCTTTTTCAAGCAATTCAAGCACATGATGTATAAAATAGATACACAACTGTTGTGTAGACACCTAGGATGTCACACCATCGCGCAATCCGTCTGCCTCGACGCCCTTGTGCTCGCCGCCCCCTCTCACACTCGAGCCCTCCACTCTCCCCTTTCCACCCCACGTTGACGCTCCTCGCTCTGCAGCTCTGCGCCGCCACCACCGAGCACCGCTCCCATGCTCCGCCGCCGTTGATCCGCCACCCCGCCGTGCCTCTTCACTGCCCGTTCGTCACCGGAGCTAGGTGAGGTGGTGAGGAAGCCCCATGCCCCCATTCCCCTCTCTCTGTCGCTCTATCTCGCCGGCGATTCCTCGCCGAAGCCGCGGTTCCGCCCCCTCGCCGCCGAACGCCCACCTCAGGCCACCGCCGCACCTCCTGGAACCCCTAGCCGCGTTCCCCGTCGCCCCCTCTCCCTCCCCGGCCTAACCTCGCCACGAACCGAGCCTCGGAGCACCATTTTCGATGTACTCCGGCGGTCCGCCGCCGCCTCTGCTCGCCACCGGCGCAAAGCGCCGCCCGCCCGAGCCGCCGGCTCCGCCTAGTGCCAAGCCGCGCCGTCGCCAGAGCCTCTAGCCAAGCCGCCGTCCGCCTGAGCCGTCGCCAGAGCAGAGCCGAGCCGCAGCTGAGCCAGCAGCCGCGTCTCAAGCCGCCCCCACACTTTTTCAACCATTAGATCGAGATCCAACGGATCGGATCTGTTAGATTCAAGCCGAACCAGAGCCGCCCGGCGCTTTTGCTAAAGAGACCCTGAGTTTCTTCAAAATTAACCTGCAGTCCTTCCTAGTTCAAAAGAAATTCCAGAGAGGCCCTTTTTCTTTTGTTTAGGACCCTAAGCTTTCTAGATTTTGAACCCACCGTCCAGACCTCTTTGTTTTTCAATCTAGTCCTCAAATCGAAGGTTTAATTATGATCTAGCCCCTGGTTTCTTGCAAATAAGCCCCTAAAACCTTGTTTTAGCCATATCTTTCACATTTTTACTCCGATTTTAGCGATTCTTGCGCTCACGCGATCCTTGCATCATGCTCTACATCTTTTTTAAATTTTCCAGTACTATTTTTACTGTTTTTGTACTGTTTTCATTATATATAGTGTATAGTGTACAATGTTTCAACCTTGGAACACCGGGTTTAATATCTTGTTGGGTAGCTTTGCTTAGTTGCATTACCTTGGGTTGGTTGGTTGGAACACCGGGTTGGACTTTACCTCATGCTTTTAAAATATTAAAGAGAGAATTTAGTTACAAGTGTACAATTTAGTTATTAGAGAGAATTTCTATTATTGGTCTTATGTATAGTGTACAATGTTTTCATTATATATAGTGTATAATTTAATTATAGAATTTAGTTATTAGAGAGACTTTATTTAATCATGTATTTAAATAGAGAGTGAATAATGTTTGTATTTATGTATTTATCATGTATTTCTATAACTCATGTATTTATCATGTAACTCATGTATTTATCATGTAATGCGTGTATTTCTGTAACTCATGTATTTATGTATTATGAATTCTTCATTCTTAATTATAAAATCAAACACGACGTTCTCTCCTACTTAATGACTTCTTAACGGCGATCAGTCTCTCGCTAACTCTCGTTGTCTCCTTGTCCCCGACGCTCTCTCACTGTCTCCCCACCGACGCTCGGTCTCTCGCTCACACACGCGCACACACACACACACTCACACACACACACACACTCACTCACACACACTCACACTGACTTACACACACACTAACTCTCTCTCTCTCTCTTTCTTTATCCCACTAACACACAAACACACACACGCACACTGACTCACACACACACTCACTAACTCTATCTCTTTCTCTGTCCCACTAACACACAAACACACACACTCACTAACTCTCTCTCTCTTTCTCTGTCCCTCTAACATACACACTCTCTCTCTCTCCCTCTAACGTACACACACACTCTCACTCTCTCTCTCTCTCTCACACACACACTCACACTCACACTCACACTCACAAACACACACACACTCTCTCTCTAACATACACACACACTCTCTCTCTGTCACACACACACACTCTCTCTCTCTCTTTCAAACACGCATATTAATTCAAAGAATTGAATTCTCCTACTTCATTTAAGGATGGACACATACTCTAACACATTTTTACGGTTTCAGTTAAGGATGGACCCCTTCGGTGATGACGAGGTCGCCAAGCAATACATGTTGGATGCAATAAATGAAGATACGAGGGCCAACACCACCCAGCCAATCGCTAAAGAAGATGCTCGGACAGATGATTCGTTCCTGAATATGTCTGGAGATGCCGATGAAGAAGATGATGACTTTGAGCTGCCGCCCAATTAACAGCAGCATGTTCCAGTACGAATCTTAAAACTATATGCATGGTGACTTCGGTAGATTAGTTTTGCGATTGACATATCTTTTCTGTAATTTAGTCGACCTCCGCATCGACTTCGTTGAGCCAGTCAAAAGGGAGACACCGGCCAACCAAGAAAATGGAGGGAAGACAGGTCATCATAGAAGTGGACGCTAAGGGCTGTCCAAGTGCTCCAGAGGCTGCTAGCACAAAATTTGTCAACCAATGTGGGGTAATTGTTCGGGCAAGAATTCCGATCACCACAAGACTATGGAAAACGAGCAAACCCGAAGAACAGCAACACGCTGTGCCTGCACATCAGAAGGAAATGCTATGGGCAGAACTCAAGGATATGTTCACTCTTCCTGAAGGAGTTGACCAAGAACTTGTGAAGAAATGTGCCTTGAAAAAGATGGCCCTTGCCTTTGCAACTTTCAAGAAGAAGTTGTACATCAATTACATCAAGAAGGATAAGGAGCCGAACTGGGATGATCTTCCTCAGGTTAAACCATACTAGGAGGAGTTCAAACAATACAAACTATCAGAGGAAGCCCAAGAAAAATCTGAACAGGCCAAGGTGAATGTAGCAATTAAGAAGTACAACCACCACCTTGGGGCTACAAGGTACAAGAAGTCAGTTAAAAAATGGCAGAAGATAGAGTAGGACCTTATGGATAGAGGCATCAGGCCGACGACTTGGGATTGGCCGGATAGATCCAAGTGGTGGTTATTTGCTAATGGAGTGACACTAAACCAGTTGGATGGAAGTTTGGTCGTGCCCGAGCATATGCAAGAAGTGTCCCGCGATCTAGTCGCTGCAATAGATGAGACCCAACAAGGAACATTCCAGCCTCAAAGGGAGAATGATGAGCTGATAAGGGCATTAAAGAATCCAGAACACCCTGGACGAGCCAGTGGCATCAGCGTGGTTCCATGGAAAGTTGTTTGGGCCGTAGATTCCTCTTACAAGACTCACCGAAAGAGCAAAGCCGAACAGGAAGAGGAACTTCGTGCCATACAAGAAGAGATGAACAAGAAGGTTGCGTCCTTGGCATCTCAGATGGACGCCAGGGTCAATGAGGCAGTGCAGCTATCTCTGAGCCAAAGGGGCACTGCTGGGTCACACCCGGATGTTGTGATAAGCCCGGCCTCTCAGCGACGCAGCAGCTGTGCATCCACGGCGGCACCCGACGTACAAGCAGAACAACAACCCCAAATTGAGCCAACAGCGGTAGATGACCAGAGGTATCCAGTGGATGATGTCACCATGCCGACACCGTGCGAGCTTCATGTGTGAGCAAGAAATATATTCATTCATGTCGCATACGAGTCAGCCCTGCCCCTGAATCCTTCTACTACAATTCATGGAAGCCCGATACCCCCTGACTACACCTCCGTCACAGTCAAGCAGATAGTTGGAAACAATGAGGATCTTGAGCTCGACTTCGTTGGAGGGGATGGAGAGAAGACATTGGGAGACGCACTGCACGGGGTCATTCTATGGCGTAAGGCCGACATCAAACATACTGCAAGCACAACAGCTCTCTTGCAGACCGATCGCCCGTCTCCGCGGCCTCCCTCACCATCGTCCCCACAACCACCTTCTTCACCACCGTCTCCGCCGGCGCAAAGGGCCACGAGTACTCCAACTCCTCCTGCACCAGAAAAAGGAAAGAAAAAGACAGCATCCCTCCTAGCGGCTGGACCCTCAAAGAAGAAGCAGAAAACGGTCGAAAGACAATTAACCTACGAGTAAACCACTGAGGAGTTGGAAGAGGAGACTGCTCGATATATAAAAGAACAATTGAAGCCTAAAGTCCCCCCGCCGAGGGAAAAGCTCTAGAACTAGGGAAAAAGCTTCTCGCAAAACTAGACAACCCACCAAAACCGAAAAGCTTACCTTCGGACTATGATCGTACTCTGACAAAGCCACACAAGGTGAGAAATCTGAAGAAAAATGTGGCAAGACCATTCCTCAGCTTGGCACACAACAAAAAGAACTCGAGCCCCTCCGGGTACCAGGGTTGCCACTCCTACACCCGACGGACGTACAACTCCAGGCGAACCTACAGGCCACAATATTTCTTTCTGAAACTGGATTAACGCTAGAGAAGGCAACGGGGCAAGTGGAGGCAGAAATCCCTGTCGCTCCCGTTCTTACTCCATTCCAGCATGGAAAACATTTTGTCACTGAGGAAGAGGAGAAAAGTTTAGGCACGCAGATGTTCAATTTGCATAGATGGTACTTGCGAATGTCGAATGATGAAGGGAAAATGTTTGGAGTCAAGTATCGTGACCATGATTTCTTCCGCGGGGAGGACGACTTCTGGGTGTACTTCAAAAATTTATATCACATTTACGATCGACAAGCCCTCGACGCCTCTATCATAACCATTTGGGTTTTGTAAGTATCACTTACCTCTACATTAATACTTTTTGTTAATAAGAACATAATTATATGTGTGCATTATAAAATTTCTATTATATCGTTTAGACAGGAGACCCAAAGAAGCCGAAAATATGGATGACACCATCGGATTGGCTTCATGTCTCCTTTGCTAGTCAACCAGAAAGTGCTCAACGAAAATTACATGGAAACGTGCCAAAACATGTACGATTCATTGACTAGGCAACATTACAAATCCTATATATTCATACCATACAACTTTGGGTAAGCCTTGGTCGACTCAATCCTCAGTTATATTACTAAATAAATACTAAGTCGTCTAATGCATGTATGTATATATCCTATCTATATCTGCAGTTATCATTGGATTTTACTCATACTTTTCGTAGAGACCGGCAATCTTATAGTCTTTGACTCAATGAGAAATCCAAAGTCCGCAATCCAACATATCCTAGACCCCTTGAACAGGTAAGTTCAGTTTGCACAATCAAATCCTTTTTCTGTTAATAACAATTCCTGAATATCAAACTTAACTTTGAGCGCAGGGTTTGGAAAAAATTTATGAAAAATAACAAAGGACGTGGTCAATGGAGGCCCGAACTGAACGTTAACATGGATTATCCGGTATGTTGATTCATAAAGATTTGTCTAGTTAAGTATATAATCCCAAATTGTTCTAAATTGAGTAATTTATTTGTTTCTCCTTCAGTGTGCGAGACAACAACAAGGAACTGATTGGTGCGGGTACTACGTATGCGACTACTTGCACATCATGATTCCATGCGAGAAGGCTACTGATGAAGACACGAGAGTACGTCCAAACCGTTCACTAGTATATTTTCATAATTGTACTAACGCACATGATGTTAATCCTTTTTTCCTAAATGATAGATGTCTCAAATGGGGAATGAATGTTACTCTACTGATCGGATCAACGCCGTGTGCGAGCAGCTCGCCGGATTCATTTTGAACGAGATCTTGGATCTTAGAGGCGAGTTCTACCACGACGGTCACATCCATAGAGGACTTCCATCAACCTCCTGAGGGGACCAGTAGTTGGACTGCAAACATGACTTGTACATTTGTAAATATTTTTAAATGTTATGCCTTGATGTTTGTAAATTTTTAAATATATTAGTTCATCTAATTAGCTTAATTATATGCTCGCATTTCACTTTTAGTTAGTTTCAAATATTCTCTGAAAACGAACACGAACGACCAATGAATGTATAGTACTGTAGGGCTTGAGTGTGTTTAGCAATTATAAAAGAATAAACAATAATAAATATAACAAACAAAACTGGATTTGGGAAAAAAAGGGAAAATGTCATTGGTACCGGTTTGTCTTTCCAACCAGTACCAATAGAAGCCTAAGGCACTGGTTGAAAAACCCGGTGTCTTAAGGCGAGACCATTGATCTCGGTTTGCGGGAACCGGTTGGAAAATCAGTGCCTAAGGCCTTTTCCAACCGGTCCCCGTAGCCTGTTTTCCAGTAGTGACTAAAAACCTATAAATAGATCATCAATACATAGATTGTATTTGTAGATGTCAATTGGTACGAATTTCATATTTCTCAGATTTCAAATAGATTAATTATGATTTTTAGAGATTAAATAATATTTTATTGTTTTTAAAAAATAAAAAAACCATCGTTGTTCGAAACCGCTTTCAATATGGCCAGGAGGTTTTTCGTCTGGTTTGAGTAGTTCAAGGGTCTTGATTATCCGATTTTGTAATTTAAAGTTGAAAATCGAATGACCGTGATAGTTTGAGGTCGTAAAATGGACTTTTCCAAACAAATTTGGGTATGGTACAGCTCAGGCTCAGCGTGCGTGTGGCACAGCCATCGCCCTTGCCAACGTCACAAGCCACAACTCAGGATGAACAAGTTTATCTGAGTTGGCTAATTCTTCTCTCACCTGTCCATGTGTTATTAAACTCCTATCATTTAACACATGCCTCAAAATTTATTGAATTATTAATAGGAAAATATATTTCATAAAGAGCAAAGGCTCAATAGTTATGGTTATACGTAATGTTGGTGGAAATACTAAATGCTAAACAACCGATCGCTCTTCATTAGGGAATGGTCTGATTATGTGACCGATTAAATATGGTAAAAAATATATTAAATGGGATCAAATGGATTAAATAATACTCCAACATAGTTGACTACCAATTTGCATTTAAATAGCGTGTGAACTGTGTACACGGCATAGTTTATAGTTTTTTATAAATAGAAAGTTGCAGAAAATATATTTAATAGAAAAGGAAATGAGTGGGAGTTGAAAATAGACATGTGACATGCAAAGAGGGATGGTGAATTAGGCAGTATAAAAATCTAAAGTTAACAAAAACAATTTATTAAAATCTATACAAAATGTAATCTAAATATCTACTAAGATTTTGTTAAATATTGCTACTTGTACTATCTAAAGACTTGCAACCTATATGTTGCAAACCTATAATAGAATCTAACCTATCAAGCTAAACTAGGAAAATAGATATACAATCACAAGAACATAATTGTGGAATGTAAAGAGAGCGGTAGATATGATGGCGCATGAGCATTCTTCCTAGACCTTGTTGGAGCCCCTCGTAGAGGCCTTGCCCTTCCTTAAGCCGTGTAAGTATCAAGAACAAAGTTGCATGTGTGATGGCCAAGCTCCTAGTTGGTTGCTCTATGGGACGTCCCAGCTTTCGTCCATGTGCAAGTGGGTTCTCGACAACCTCTCTTGGAAGCTCTTCATGCCGCTTCCCTTATAGGATCAGTTTCGGGCAAAACCCAAGGACCTCACTCTGCATCTCACAAGTTAGGTGGTGGTCAGTCTGCAGTCCGAAGGGTTTCACGGACAAGGCTTACAAATTAAGCCTCACACTTAATAAGACGATGTGCATAATGTCGGACCCTATTTCTGAGATCCTCCGTGCATACCGTGTCAGTCCCTGGATCAGTAGCTGACACGCACGGTTACAGGAGAAGGTACCATAACCATACAGCGTAAGATAAAAGGGGATTAATATTATATGGTCTTACCAGGGCACATCGGCCTTACAAAGCATTGCAGCGGTACCTACGTAGCGGTTCCAAGCACTACAGGCAAACTTGGGCGTAGACGAAAACCTAGCCTACACGTCGAACTCGGCATCGAAGTCATACTCGCATCCTTCTTCTGGAAAACCACCAAAAATAGAAGAATGAGTACATAAGGTACTCAGCAAGTCCTACCACTACTGCAAAGTATTTATATGCAGAGGGTAGGATCAAGGAAAGGTTTAGGGTTTAGTTTTGCGAAAATGCTGGATTTTTTATGCAAGTGGTGAGATCCTCTAGGTTGTTCATTGAAAATGATGAGAGCAAAAACACTTTGGTGAATATCAAGGTTTGGGCCTTGGGGGAGATACTTGGATCCCGCCAGTTCCCGAAATTCACGAAAACCCTGAACACATCTCAACCCTTTCAAAGGATATAGAATCAGCTCATACGCTGAGCCTCTCTTCATATTGCCACACAGGCTATTCCACTCTCCCACTGAGAGTAAACCAATCCCCAGTTTTAATTCGAAAACATTTTTGAAATACTCACACCAAAAGTTACTCACGCCAAAGTCTAATTGATGAAACTTCGCCATAGCGATGCCTTTAACCGCAGGCACGGCTATCCGGATAGGTTTTATCCTCTGCAGAGGTTGTACACTTTCCCCACACGATATACTTGAGTTGAATCAAGTATAACGAGGATCCGTACCCACCTCCGTCACACCAGCAACCACCACGGGACACCAGGGGCTCGTAAACAGATTTTGGCCATGAATGGGGTCTTATTGATACTGCCCCTAACAACTTAGTAACACGGTACATGCACATCTCCCATGCCGAGCCAGACCACGGATCCCACCAGATCACGTGTCAGCTCCTGGCGCCCGTTGCACCCTGCCTCCAGGTGGATTGCCATGCTAAGACAATGGGCGTGAATCCAAGTCTATCCCATACCAGACGTGTGGTTGTACGGTAGTGCTAGGTGATCCGTATTCAACGAACCGGTCCTTAATCGGCCGAAGTAAGCTCTCCTTAGCACGTGTACAAAGTAGGCACACGGCCATGCTTACCCCAGTCCTTAAAACATTTTGTTTTGAAAAGTACCCAATAAATCTGTCATACCATTTTGAACTCACACAAATTACACAGTTTTCAAAACAGTTGCAAAAGCTCAAAAGACATGAAACACCCTTTTGAAATAGTTTAATTGCAAGCGTAGCTCTAAATGCAAGTACGTTCACCATTAGCAAAGCTAATGATGGACTAATCTGGGATGAGCAAGGATTAAGGTTTAGCAAAAGTCAAGGGGTGGCTCAAACAATGGCTTTACTTTTCAAAATGCATGCAATAACAGGTTCTAGTTGGTTAATTTTTAATATTTGCAAAACTGGGTTCAATATGATCAAGGAAAGGTAGGACTTGCCTTTTCTGACATCTTTGACCGGCTCTTCCACGTCCTTCGCTTCTCGCGGAAGTCCGTCGAACGGATGGTCGCTAAAAGCGTCGTGGTCTAAACCTACGCGATAAGCGTTGAGACACGTTACTAATGGCACAAGCAGGTCGCACATCAAATCAAACAAGCAACAGAACCAAAAAGTTTGAAAAGACGGTTTCTCTCTTGGGTATCACTACTACAAAATAGCTCATTTATCCCGGTTTACAACCTCTTTTAGTCCCGGTTTTTCAACCGGGACAAACCATCCGGGACAAATAGGTCTCAACCTTTTGTCCCGGCACCTTCCGAACCGGGAACAATGTAAATTTTGGCAAACAAAAAAAACTAGCTAGCTCCCGCCTTCCGGAGCTCGGAGCGGGAGCCAGATTGATGCACAAAAATTTAATGACAATTATAATCTCAAAATCAATCACAACTACGAGTCAATCACAACAACGAACAAATCATGCACAAATCAATTTCCTCACATATACATATTTGGGAAAAAAAAAGAGAACAAAGCTTAGCGCTGCGCCGCCGGCCGCCGTCTCTTTGCGGAGCTGCCCCCGCCGGCCTGGACGCACTGCTCCCGCCAGCACCCGCCGAGGCCGAGCCCGCCCGCGCCGCAGGCCCCGCCTGCGCCGGTGCCTGGTGGCGGCGCACCAGCCCGCGCCCGCGCGGCGACGCACTGGCCCGCGCCAGCGGCGGCTCGCCGGCCAGGTGGAGGAGGTCGCGGGTGTTATGAGGACGAGGGGGTGCGGTCTGGCGACGGAGTCCCACCGGCTGGTCGGCGGGGAGCACTGGACGTGCCTGCTGTCCCGGCTAAGGCCGCGGCCTGCCCGAGTTGGTGCTACACCGCACTGTCCAACCGGCCGGAAGCCCGGAAATGCTCGCTCCTGGAGCGACGCCGGAGACTACGGCCCCATCAGGTGGCCGTGCGGCTAGTTGACGAGGAGCGGGGGCGTCCTGGACTCCTGGCTCCTGGCTCCTGGCCAAGGTTCCCTGCAAAACGAGAAGAAAAACCAGAGCTTCAAAACTGCAAGAAGAGCGAAGCAAGAAGCCAAGAAACAAGGCGGGCTCGGATCACCTGGTCCCGGGATGCCGTCTCGGCCGCACTGGCGGCAGTGCCCGTGAAAGCTAAGGGAGGGAGGGAGGAAGGGGATCGATGAGGGAGCGGGCCGGAGGGAGGAAGGGGATGGATCACGGAGAGGAATGAAGCAGGCGGAGAGATCTGGGAGGGAGAAGAAGAGACTGATGAGAGAGAGGAAGTGACGGTGGAGATTAATAAATGCTGGATGCAGCTTTTGTCCCGGGTGGAGACTTCACCCGGGATAAAAAGTCACTTTTAATTCCGGGTGGAGTTATCAACCGGGACAAAAGGTCCGTATAGCTTTTTGTCCCGGTTGGAGCCACCAACCGGGACAAAAGGCTCCCATTTTATCCCGGTTGGTGTCTCCAACCGGGGCAAAAGACCCCGTCCCCCCGCTGGCCCGGCTAGCCGTTGGACCCGGGACAAAAGCCATCTATTGTCCCGGGCCCAAAGGCTGTCGGGACAAATGGTCAGGAACAAAGGCCTGTTTTGTAGTAGTGTATCGGGGTTGTTAGGGTGTGTGAGATGGTTTTACGTAACGGCTAGATTTTATCATTTCATGCGATGACTTATACTCAATGAGTTGTATTGGTTTTAACCTTAATCACAATATTAACTTAGCATGTTATATTACTTAATTACGCCTATTAATGCTAAGCAAATTTTATAAGCACATAAAATTATATGAAAATGTTTGGCCTATCATTTTATGTGAGAACCCTAATCATTCTAATCTTGTATTATCTAAACGATTATAATTATCTTATATTAATTTATTAAACTAACCATTTTTAGATTTTTAAAGCTAGCTTGATTACTATGGCTAATTATAATTCCCAAAGAAAATAAAATTCAATTTGGGTAAACTTTAGTATAGTTGAATAGATCTTGAATTTAGAAGATTTTAGGAACAAGAATCGTCGAATTTGGATGAAAAATGAAGAAGTTATGGCTTGGGGAAGTTTGAATTGTTAGAAAAGGTGAACTAGGGGCTTATCTGTGAGAGACTGATCTTTGGAGGGGGTTTTCTGCAAAATCTAGAGGCCTAAATGTAATTATCTAAAACTTCCCGAGGGCTAAAGAAGAAAAAACGTGCCCGGGGACGGCGGGTTCGATTTTTCAAGAGTTTAGGGTTTAAAACATAAATGCAGGGGCCGGTTTGTAAATACTTTTGAACTGGGTTAGACTGCGGGTTTATTTCTAAAAAGTTCAGGGGCTCTTTAGCAAGATTCTCGGGTGAACCTCGCGATCTGATCCGCTGGATCGGAATCGGACTGCCTGGGTTGGATGGATCTGGGATCTAATCTGGGGCGCTGGATCTTGATCGGACGGTCCATGGGGGTCGGGCGCGCGGGGCGGCGGCGCTGGGTCGCCGGCGCGTTGGTTCCACGGCGGCGCGCGGCTCTGGTCGCCGGAGTTCGCCATAAATGGCGCTATGGGGGTTGATTTGATGTGGGGCTTGGCCGGGGATGGACTACGCGACATGCGTAATCCACCTGCGGCCTTGGCTGGGCTCGGGGTGGCTCGGGGCAGCGAGCACGGCCGCGGAGGCGGTTCTGTGCGGCGCAGCTCGCCGGCGAGCATGCGTTCGGGCCGTTCCGGGTTCGGTTTTGGGGCGTTGGGGTTCTGCGCGCGCGTTCGGAGCCAAGGCAATCCTAGGCGGGGTTTGGGTCGCTCTGCAGGAGGCTCGCCACGATGGGCTGCTGCGCGGGCAGCGGCGGAGCGCCGGCGCGTGGGTTTCGGGTGCTGGGGTGGCCTACGGGCCGCGGGGCCTAGCGCAGTGTAGAGAGGGGGTTGCAGTGTTGCTCACCAGTGCCTCAATTCAGGCGGAGCAGAGGTCGGCTGTGGTTAATTGCACGGCGGGCTGCGATGGCCGGCGGCAGGGGAAGCTCGGTGTGCGTGCGATTGAAGGCGTGGGGGTGCTGGTGTGGGTGCGAAACGGAGCTCGGGGACACCGGGGCTCCTTTTAAAGGCGGCCAAGTCGGTGCAGGGCCGGAGCGAGCTTGGGGTGGGGGGGGGGGCTCGCCAGCTTTAATGGCGGGGCGTAGGGGCCGGGCGCGCACGTAGAGCAGAGGGGAGGGGGTGCTGCAGGGGTAGGGGCCGGATACGGGGAGCGCAAGGCGAGCTCACGGATGAGGGCCACGTGGCACGGGCGCGTGTAGGGGCCGGAGTTGGGGAAGGAGGCGGTGGCCGGCGGTGGCGCCCGGGCAGGCGGCGGAGGCGGAAACGGTGCTGGGCTGGGCTGGCGCGCGTGAGCGAGCGGGCGGGGCGTGCGCGGAGGCTGGGCCGGAGGCGCGGGGCGACGGCCCAAGGAGTGAGCGGGGAGAGCGGCCCGGGAGGGAAGGAAAGGGATGGGCCGGGCTGGGCCGAGCGGGAGAAAAGGAAGGGGTGGCCCAATTAAGTTTATAAGTTTTAAACATTTTCCAAAAGAGTTTAGATTTGAATTTGGGTTGAATTCAAAAGGTTCAAAAGCATTTTACGACTAAAACACTTCATTAAAAGCCAAACAACTCAAAGATACACTCAAACATATTTTTGTGCGGTTTTTTAAAAGTTTTTGAATTTTGTAATAATTAGCGCGAATTAAATCCTATTGTGTTCAAACTAAGTAGAATTTTAGTTATAAATTTGAAAATTCAAAATTTTAGTGGAATTTTGGAAATCTCAAAATTTTGGTCGTTACACATAATCACCGACAACGAGAAGTGTGCAAACCTTGCCGCAACTTTGCTTGCAACCAAGAGCAATGCACTAATCAGTCTAGTCTAAGCAAACACTCACAAGAGAGAGGTGTGCAGTCCGAAGGGTTTCACGTACAAGGCTTACAAATTAAGCCCCACACTTGAGACAATGCGCATAATCACCGACAACGAGAGAGGTGTGCAAACCTCACCACAAACCTTAATCGCAACCAAGAGCAATGCAGTAAACAGTCTAAGGGGGTGTTTGGATCTACCAGCTCATTTTTAGTCCCGTCACATCGGATGTTTGGACGCTAGTTAAAGGTATTAAATATAGTTTAATTAAAAAATTAATTACACAGATGAGGACTAAACGGCGAGACAAATTTTTTAACTCTAATTAATCCATAATTAGCAAATGTGATGCTACATTAACTATTCGTTAATTATAGATTAATTAAGGTTTAATAAATTCATCTCACCGTTTAGTCCTCATCCGTGCAATTAGTTTCTAATTAAATCATATTTAATACTTCTAACTAGAGTCGAAACATCCGATGTGACGTGAGCTAAAGTTTAGCCCCTGAATCCAACCACCCCCTAAGCAAACACTCACAAGATCTAACCTATGCATAGATACATTTTTTTAAAGCTTATAGCCTCAAGAACTAACTAGCCATTTGGACCAATGCCGTCATAATTTGTAATGACTGTTGAGTCTGGTTCAATAGTTCCCATATGGTTTTCCAGCGTCCTCCCATCACGCTTTTTCAATAAGATGCACTACTTTTGTAGACATGAAAAACATCTTTT
The DNA here is from genome assembly GCF_016808335.1 of Panicum virgatum. NCBI lineage: Eukaryota > Viridiplantae > Streptophyta > Magnoliopsida > Poales > Poaceae > Panicum > Panicum virgatum. The sequence continues at coordinate 55,998,920 of NC_053143.1, read as the reverse complement.
TTAAATAAAAAATCAAGAGGAGGTTTTGGGATCTATTTTTCTATCCACATTTTATTTCTAGCATTCCAGAATCCAGAGCAACCTAACGCCTCCTTGGAAAAGCCCAAACAAATTAAAGCGAGCAACATTTACATACAATCAACGAAGCTACTCCCAATACCCAATCCCCTCGTTCTGTTCCCATTTTGTTTGCTCGTCGTGAAAAAAGAAGCTTACTAAATCAACTCAATTAACCAAACATCGGTCTGCATGCAGTCTGGAGCCATGAACTCAGACCTCACTGTCCTGCAGGGTCTGGGAGCACAGCCACCGCGCCACGGTGGAGCGCGTCGCAGAGCCTCCGCAAGGACGCCGTCGACGAGCCACCCTCCTCGACCGCCGTCCGGCACGCCACCTTCATCTCCATTGCTGTCTCCCTCGCCTTCCTCCCTTCCTCTCCGTCCCCAAACAGGCTCCCGATCGCGCGCTCCAGCTCCGCGGCCTCCACGAAGCTGTCCCTGCCCCTGTCCACCTCCACGCGCACCGCGGCCCCGACGCCGCCGGCCGCGAGCACGAACGCGTTGTAGTGCTGCTCGGCGGCCCACGGCCACGGCACCATCGGCACGCCGGCGGCGAGGCTCTCGAGGGCCGAGTTCCAGCCGCAGTGCGTCACGAAGCCTCCGACGGCGGCGTGCGCCAGGATCTCCCGCTGCGGCGCCCACCGCGGCCACACCATGCCCCGGCGCGCAGTCCGCTCCAAGAACCCCGCCGGGAGCATCGCCGCGAGGTGGTCCCCGTCCGACGTCAGCTTCTCGCCGGGCGCCGGCGGTCCGCGCAGCACCCACAGGAAGCGCCGCCCGCTGCGCTCCAGCGCGACCGCGGCCTCCCCCGCCTGCTCCGCTGTGAGGTGCCGCGAGCTCCCGAAGCACAGGAACACGACGGAGCGCGGCGGCTGCGCGTGCAGCCACCGCACGCACTCGTGCTCTTCTCCCTGCTCCTGCTCCGGTGAGGTGAAATCCGCAAGGACCGGCCCCACGGTGTACACCGGCGGGGGGCGGACGCCGCGCGTGCACCGCCCGTCGGCGATGGCCGCGAGCACGCGTGGCTCGACCTCGGCCACCGTGTTGACGATGAGGCCGGCGGCTTCCGTGTAGCGCCGGCCGTTGTAGACGAACCAGTCGTAGGCAGGGACGGTCCTGTCGGCCAGCCCCGTCGGGAGGCAGGACGGCGGCACGGGCGCCGGGAGCCCGGGCACGTGCACGTCCGCCTCGAACTGGGCGTCCTCGCCGGCGCCGCCGCCGGCGGACAACTCGTCGTCGAGCGCCGGGGCGCGCAGCAGGAGCGCGCACATGGCGGCGCTGCAGATGAGGTACACGTAGGCCGGCACGCCGAGGTCGCGGGCCGCGTCGAGCAGCGGCGTGCAGAAGAGGTCGACCACGACGGCGGCCACGGGGCACGTCAGGCCGGCGATGGCCGCCCGCACGTGGGGCGTGTACTGCTGCATGCTGAGGGAGATGAACTCCTCCGGGCCAGAGTAGCTCGCCCCGGCTCCGGCGGCCGGGGCCGGCCATAGTCACAGGATTCGGGGTCGATGCCTCGTCCCTCGACCCGGGAACGTCGTTCCGATTCGAGGGTCGGGGTCGAAGAGGGTCAGTGTCCCATTCAAGGTTGGATCGTGTCCCGGTTTGAAAGGGGTCGCAGCCCCATTGCTAGCAGATTTACTTGGGATAAGGAGGTTAAGGATAGTGGATTGATGTGGTTTTTATTAGACAATGAGCTGAGTACGTATTGCATGATCTAAATGTACTTTTTTATATATTTCTTATATGCTTGTGCAGATTAGTTTCTTCATTAGTAGCATATATATAGTTTTTGTCTTTATCGACCCGAAGTATCGACCCCGATGAATCAGGGTCGCGTCCCACATAATAATTTATCGTTCCATAGATGTATACCCCCTTCGTACCATAATTTTATAAAGTGACGACCCTCGACCCTCGACCCCGTTCCTCGACCCGATCGACCCAGGAACTTTGTGACTATGGGCCGGCGGCGGCGCTGCGGGGAGGTAGAGGAAGCGGATGCCGAGGTTGGCCGATGCCTGGTCCTGTTCCATGTCGCGGATGTGCTCGGCGATCTCGGACGCGCGCTTCGCCGTCGGCGCCGGCATGATGAGCACCGTGAGTGTGAGGGGCCGGCCGCCGCGGCTCGCTGCCGCCAGCAGCCGCTTGCCGGCCTCGATCATGGGGAGGAAGTGGCCGACGCCCCACACGGGAACCAACACCACCGTCGGGTTCGCCGTCGCCATTCTTGGTGGGAATTGAAAGTGGTGGAAGCTGGCCTTATTAACTGGTTTGGCGGAGGGCTGCTAGTAGTACGACATTGATCGTGTAGTTCCATCAACTAGCTCTACATTGTTTAGGCTGAGTCCAATGAGACTCTCTGTATGGGTCCCCAAACACTGTTTTGCACTGTTTGACATAAATGCTGCACTGCAGACATAGACAAAGAGAAGAGTAGTTGGAATAGTGATAAGGAAGTGGGGATAGCGAGTCCCATTTAGGCTTTGTTTAGTTGAAATTCAAAATTTTTTGCGAAAGAATTTTATTAATTTGAAATACTAAATGAAGTTTATTTACAAAATTTTTTACACAGATGGTTTGAAAATCACGAGACGAATCTAATGATGCTAATTAATTCATGATTAGCGGATGGTTACCGTAGCATTACTGTTGCAAATCGTAGATTAAGTAGGCTAGTTAGATTCGTCTTGCAATTTACAGCCCATCCATACAAAAAATTTTGTAAATAGACTTCATTTAGTACTCCATGTATGTGTCGAAATATTCGGTGTGATATTTTTTTTGCGTTTACGGGTTTATGATTTGAGAATTAAACAGGGCTTAGGTTCCAAGCAACTCCATGGACCACATTATTAATTGGTGTTATAAAGTCATCTTTTCACTTCACTGTCTCCCATGTGCCGTCATCTTGAGCTCAAAGTTTGTCTTCCACACAGAAGCGAGATTATCATTCATCTCAACAACCTTAAACTCAAGATTCTTTACGACCTGAGAAGGTTAAGGTTAACACTTCAGGATAGCCCCAAGCGAGGTTTGAGCTTTTTATGTTATCGAGCGCCCTCGTTGTAATTGTGACGGACTACATGGAAATGATAGGGTTGAAGTTTATGGAGCGAGCGAGCGTGCCAAATTTATCCATCCTTATAAATGTATAATAATAATAATTGGAATAGCTTACCAGAAAAAAATGGTGAGCGTTATCCATGTCAACAATGGGGAATCGATAATCTTTTGGTCTGACAGGCGGTTGGATGGAGCTTCTTTACTGTTATTAGTGATTTGATTCTGAATGAGCAATGAAAATGTTTTCCATTACCTTGTGTACTCATACTTACTATTACAAGAAGTACCGATGATAGATAGACATGATGTCACATTTTTAAGTTGAACTTATTCGTTTCGCGGTGTACTTTTCAAGTTGTTGAGCACAGCATACCACTCTGGTACAGCAGTATTACTAATAAATTCAGCCATTTTGCCACAAGTTGCACGAGCTCGATTCTGTTCTCTACTGAAGTGTCAACTGAATCAAATCCCTGCAGAGGGTTTGGAAACTAGACATGCTTATTTTCAGAAGATGCAGTCAGTCGTGAAGCAATTGGAGCAGCGAATTCCGAACTATGCTGAAAAGTCCAGCCCGTTCAGTCCATTGGGAGTACTGTGGATTGCTACAAGGGACCATCAAAGACCCTGCAGGGGAAAAAATGTAACAGGCATTGTAGAATCACGAGGAAGCAGAGAGCCTTATCTGATTCAACAAAGTGTACTCATTATCCTTTGATAGCTGATTACATTCCAATTCAGCTTTTGGACACAGTTCAACCAAGAATACAATAACTCCCTCAACAAAAAGTAAAGGACATCTTTTGATTATATATCTGACTGGCTGAGCCAGCTCAACTATAAAACAATAACCAAGCTGCTTAGGCTCAATTTGTACAGATCTTGGCTTCCCACGCTTCGGAGCTGATATTTGAGGACATGAACAATCCAAGAGCTTTGATCGTATCAATCAACTCTCAACCTAAAGAATCAATAAAAAGAAAGGAAAAACTCAAGTGATCTGATCGTGTGCTTTCATGTGAGCCACCACTGAATAATCTCATAGTCAAACAGTAGCTTTGCCTCATACAGGAACCGGAGTCGCTTCTTCAGCTTGCAAACTGTTGTAGTGGTCGACAAGAACTTTCCACCCACCTGGGCACATGAAACCATCTGGAGGATTCTCTCCATTTTTGGCAAAAGTACGCATCTGGTTGATACGTAAGGTTAATGGTTAGCAGGAGCACGCCATTGTTAGTATGAAAACTTAGATGATAAATGTGGCAAAACTAATGAGCCTACCTGGTTCCTGAGATAAATAGAAAATCTTGACTGCGGGAAGGATCAAAGAAGGCCATCTTCTTTGCTATTGTATCATAAGCTGCTACCTGCAAGTGACAACAAAACAAGAGCCCATTCAAGTTAACTTGAGGAAACCTGAACATGTTTTGAGGAAAATGGAATAAAACTGAATCACCAAAGGTGCAGCTTGATTCTTTTTTTTTAAATACCTGTGGTACCTACACTAGTGAAACTTTAGAGTATCTGAAAATGGTATGGCCATGGTCTTTAAAACAAAAACAAGAATGTCTTGGAGTTGAGTAGTATCAAGATCAATTAACCGTCCCTAATGAAAGTAAATTCCTACCATGACAGATAAAATGTGCAATATCTTAAATTTATAGGATATGGTTATTATTTATTCTTGGTTCCATTAGAGCAGCATAGGTGAAACTGATAGTGTTTATTCCTTCACCGAACACAACAAAGATTCTAGTACCAACTACCAACATATTAACAGGAAAATGATTTCCTACTAAGTTTACATGCTGCAAGTATCATCAGATCCATCTACTATTCATATTCTAGCAAAATGCACTTAAGATGCAAAAAAAAATCTTAACAAGAATAACAGAAAAAGGAACAGTTGTTGCAAGTCAAAAGTTGAATTAAATGCTTAATGCAAAGCTCAACAGTTTTCAGTCATATTCTTATGGACAGTCAACCTTTTAGTTAAAAGGATGATGTCAATATGTTCATAAAATACCTTGAAGGGAAGTATGTTGAGTTTCTCTAAACCAGGAGCCATGCTGAGGAGTGAGGACCTTCTTCCCATGGTCTGGGTTGTACAAGTCCCTCTTTTCTGTTGGATGGCCCATCCCAGCAGGATCAGGGCCTACTATGTAGAAATTCGCACCAGCATTAATTCTTGCCTTTGCATGCCACTGTACTTCTGTTGGACCAGCATAATGCATTGGAGAGGGGAATATAGACACTATAGTAGTCTCAGGATCAAGGACTCCATCTTCTAAGACCTGTACATGATCAACTTCAGCAATTTGCATGATACGCGGTAAATAGCTAAGATGCCAAATGTATACCTTGCTGTGTTGTTCCATTCTAACAGGCAGTGGGACGTCATCAGCTTTGGTATAACCACCCAAAGGATGTAGCAGTAAAATGGGATTCTTGTAACCCATTTCCAAGAGGCGCCTTCTAGTGTCATTCATCAGAAGTGCATGACCATTGTGTACTGGATTTCTAAGCTGGAAGGCAAACACAGCATCGGCCCCTCTCTTGTCAAACTCATTCGTAAGTTGCTGAGGTGAAAGTCTGTAGTGATCAAGGCCATCATTGTATTTTATGGGTGCCAACACCTCCAGATCACCACCGATCAGCCAGTTCCCAGCTGGCGCAATAGCCTCATCAACGTAGGGTAAACCAGGTGCAGTTGTACCCCATGTTCTTGCGATTCTTTCTTCTTTATTGTGGGGGTGTATTTCAATTCTGGAGACAAGAAACGTGCGCGTTACAATCAAACACTTTTGACAGGAATGAGGCATAGAAGTAATACCGCGAAGAAGACGATATGCTAGCCGCTAGACATGGAAGTGGTCTACAAGTGTCTGCTACCAGTGGTAGAGTAAAAAAATTGCCGCAAAATACTAAAACAGGAAAGAGAGAGGTAACATTGACCCTGCTATGTAAAAAAAAGTTGACAGTGGCACCATGGATAGCTAACTACCTGTCCAAAGAAGAAGCTACTAGTAATGGTCAAAGTAGGGAGGGGGGAGGAGGTTTTTCCCCCAGAATGTTGCTGAAATTTCACCCTGAAGGAAAGCAATGATGGTCTTACATTTCTAATTAAAAAAATAAAAGTGTATAACACGTGATATTATAATTATACTTCACGGCTATGTGAAAGGACGGACTAGCTAGGACCTAAATATGTTTGGAGACTGGAAATAGTTGAGAGACTAATGGATGGGTGTGACAAGATGATGGTGACATTGCTCCATGCTCTAGAAAAGAGGGCAAGTGGCATGAAGAAGCTACTAGTAATGGTCAAAGTAGGGAGGGGGAAGGGTGTTTTTTTTTATCAGATTATTGCTGGAAATTCACCCTGAAGGAAAGCAATGACGGTCTTATATTTCTAGTTAAAAAATGGTATAACACGTGATATTATAATTATACTTCACAGCTATGTGTAAGAAAGGACTAGCTAGGACCTAAAATATGTTTGGAGAATGGAAATAGTTGAGAGACTAATGGATAGGTGTGACAAGATGATGGTGACATTGCTCCATGCTCCAGAAAAGAGGGCAAGTGGCATGAAGAGATCTTCCACATGAGATGAGGTCATGTATTAACATGACAATTTGCAGTGGCCACACAATGAGCACCATTTCTCTCATCTAGAACAATGGACAGAACAGTACCATTTGACCAATGGTCACACCCCAAAAACCTGATAGCTATTCATAGAGATGTCAAAAATCAAGTTGCTCACCAGTCACATGGTCAAATACGCACCACAAGGGAATCCCAATAACAGTGAAAGCGACATGATGGAAAAAAGAGGACAGCACTGTCAAGGAGGATCATAGCTTTTCCCCAAAAAAATTCTCATCCATTGAGTTTGCCACTTGCCAGCGATGCTGCTATGGTCCCTAAAGGTGCCCAAAATGTGGACAAGAAAGAACAAGCAGTAGGCCTAAGATGCCTGGATGATGGAATCTGTCAGAATTAAATACTCATAAAGTTGGCTGCGTGGAGGCAGAGCTCGTTTATCTGCATTCCTCCAATTACTATGCCTATATGCAAAACTGAAATCACGGATACGCACCAAACATGATGCCATGAGGTTCCGAGAAATTTCAATTATATCGCAAAATCATCGTCTACAGAACAAGTACATCGCAATTAACATCCAGTCTGAGAAACTTGTGGTGTTGGTGTTTGATTGAACCAAATCATCTTTTTTGTATCTTTTTGACAATAATAGGAATAAGAAAGCCAGGAGCCTGTACCTTCGCAGGATGGCGACGAGGCCGCGGTCGGGCCCGTGCAATGCGACGTCGGGCGCGCCCCCGTTCCGCTCCTTGTCGTCGTCGCCGATGGGGAGCACGATGGGGAGCGACATGTTGGCGAGCCCCCCGCCGCCGGGGAGGCGGATGCAGTTGAAGTGGAGGCTCTGCAGGTACTCGTCCTCGCGCATGAACCCGCGCAGCGGGCTGGCCCAGCCCTCGGCGAGCACGTGCGCCCACTGCAGGTCGACGGGCGCGAGGCGCACGCGCGGGAGCGCAGCGGCCTCGGCGCGCAGCGCGGGGACGCGGGGCGGCGCCGCCACGAGGTCCACGAGCGCGCCCCCGTCCGGTTCGATGAGGGAGCTGCGGACGGACATGGCGCGGCGGCATTGGTGTCGCGGGGCGGGAGCGCGGAGGCCACCGAGGCGGAGGCGCGAGGGGAGGAGTGGGTGTCACAGCCCGAGAATGTGGAGCACGCGGAGCGCCGACGCACGCATCGCGGCATGCCACGCGCCATCCTTGCCGTCGGCCATCCTCGTTCACTGCACGCCGTGCCCATTTCGCGACCGCGCACCGCCTAGTCAACGCCACGCGCCGGCCATCCTTGAATGCCGTGCCGCGCGCGCCCTCCCTCGCGCATCCCTATCCGCTCCGCTGTCGCCGGCCTTATCCTACTCTCTCTCACGTATTTCCTCCTCACCTTCAACGCCCGACCGTCCCTTGCCCAAACCCTAGCACCGTTGGCCCCCATCTCCATTGCCGCCGCCGCCAGGAGCTCCGCCGGCCGCCGTGATTCGTCGTCTTTGGTGATCCCCTCGCCGATTCCTCATAGGATTAGCTTCCCCTCCCTCCCCGTGATCGATTTCGCCACTAACCCGGCCTCCTCTCCCTCCCTGCAGGGCCGCCGGCGAGCGCCTCCGTCCGCCGCCGCCCCTGTCCGTTGCGCCGCTCCTCCGTCGCCGTTCCATGCCATCCACGTTGCCGGTGAGCTTCACCATCACCTGGAACGCGCGGTGTGCGCACCCCCTGCCCCACTTCGGCCCCGCCTCTGGCCTTGCCTTGACCCGGCCTGGGTGGGGCGCCTGCCTGTGGGGCCCACTTGTCGGCCTCTGGCCTGGCGGTTGTGGCCGGATCCGGGTGCACCTAGCAATTTTGCTAGGGTTTTCTTAGGTGTTTTTGTCTGCAATCTTGCAAAATGTGTAGAAATTCGTGTATAGATTCAAAAATTATGAAATTTATTTTGTTGGTTTCCTCTAGTGATGTCTACTTAATAAAAATATTGTTTTGCATGTTACTTTGCTGTAGTTTTATCTATAGTTTTATCTTTCAAAAGTGAGTTTAATTCTTATTTATTTATGTATTGCTCTAAAAATTTAAAAATAAATTTTTTTAGACTCCTTGTGAGATTTAGTTTTCAGTGGTGCAACTTGTTCACATGTTTTCTTGCTGTTTATCAAAGTTTTAGCTTACTTTCTTATGCTTTGTCTGAAAATGGTTTAATATAGAACTTTTTGCTGGAAAGTGAGAAAATAGTAAAACCAGTTTTGTTAGCTTTGTTTCCATGCCTAATATCTAAGGTAATTTTCTTGGATTTGTTTAGATAATTTTGCATGTCTTTTCGGATTTATCTGGTTTTGAATCGCTGAAAACTAATATATTTATGGTTAATTATAGGAAAATGCTTTTGCTGCAAAACTAATTTTCATGAGTTCCATACAATGTTCTCGGCATGATCAAATTATTTCATGATTTATGCTTGTTGTTTAGTTTGTTTCTTAATTCTCACATCGCATTCATGCATTATTGTGACCGAACCGTCGGAGGTCAAACCCGTGGAGCCCACCGAGTCCGTTGAGCCTGAACCCTGAGTCTCGTTCGTGGTCGAGCCCAAAGTTAACCAAGGCAAGCAGCTAAGCATATTCCTTGCACCTGTCTAATTTGATTTTGTTTAGCTATTCCACTTGGGTATTGTTGGGCTATATATGTATGGTATATATGTACTGCATTTTTGTACCTATCTTTATGCATAGTCCTTCCTTGATTTGTTATCCTTGTTCTTGGCACTAGTTAGTTAGTTAATTACTTAACTTGACTAGATGCTTAGCTCTGCTTAGAATACTTATATTTCTCGCTAGACAAGAATGGTTTGGAGGCTCACTTTTACCGGTTACCCTTGATCGCACTGGTTTGGTTGGGTTGTTAAGAGTTTGGTAGTATCGAGATTCGAGTGGTATGGTAGGGCCTAGTGAATGGAGTCACATGGGCATAGTCCGCTTGGATTGTTTAAGGACCGTCCGTGGATGACGTTGGCTTTGAGCACCTTTTCGTGCTACCACATATCCAATATAATGGTACGGATAAGCCAATTATCTTCTTTGACTTGATCATTGATGTGCAGTCCTAGATACTGTGGCTACAGGCTATGCAGAGAGGCTTAGAGGTGTCCCCGGGTGGACCTACGTGTAGGAAAGTTTAGAGATGTCCCCGATGGAAACTAAGTCTCTACGCGTAAGCTAGGTGTGAAGATTTCAATGATCGAGCCATGTTGGCAACGGTTGACGCGAGTACCCCCTTATCCAACTTTGGCCGGTTGGGTGAGTCGCATGGTCCTTGCGTCGTGTGGGTAAAGTAGTACACCCTTGCAAGCTTAAATCAATTCAAATTGCCGCGCTCTCGGTTCTGAGCAAGCTCTTTGTCTGTTGAACTCTTCGTAGAATGTTTCGGTAATGATGGAAATGGTTCATGGCACCTCTGTGACTCATTATATTGTATACTCTTAATGTACTAAAATTGTTTGGGGGTTTGGGCAATGTTAATTAATTCTGATAGGTGATAGTGTACAGAGCTAATGCTTTTGCAATAATTACTTAATCTTAAAGCTTTTACTTGAGTCATTGCATGATCATTGTGTATGTAATAGTGTAACACTTGCGAGTACCTTTTGTACTCAGGTTGCTTTCTAAACATATTTGTAGGTGAGCCAGAAGTGGTGTTCGGCCACTTCTACCCCGCTGATCCTAATGCGGGGGAGGAGTAGGTCGTTGTGGCTGTGGTGATGTCCTTGAGCAAGGCATCATCATCTTGAGTATGTTTTATCATAGCTGAACTCCGTGAGAGCATGTAAAGTCAATAAACCCTAAGCATGTTTCTATTTTATATGATTTTCGTGAGCCCAAGGCTTGTACGTGAAGTTTGAAACCCACCTATATCGAACTTGTAATTTGAAGAGTGTAAAATTACTCTTGTGGTTCATCGGCACTGTGTATGTGATTGTATAACGGTACGTGTGCTTAATTCTGGGCATGAGGCAAACACGTACCGGGACTACCGGATTTGATGTTATTTTGGACGGATGACGTGTCGGGGACTACCGGATTTGATGTCATTTTGGACGGATGACGTGTCGGTTATTCGTGTCTCTAGATGTGGGATAACACATGGCACGCTCTCCGGCCTGCACGTGTTAACTCTTATCTGGATGATAATGACCGGCGGTTCGTTTAAAATAGTATCAAATTGGGCGGTTCTCACAACGGGCCGAGGTTCCATAAAGTGAACCAAAAATTTGCTTAGTGGGTTGAGAGTCAAATAAAATTTGATTACTTCCACTAAGATTTACCATTGTTAAAAATTTGAACTTAAGGTGAAATGCTACCTTTCTTCCTTGGTCTTAGAACTAATTCCTCCTTATTGCTTCACTTGTTTAATTAAGATATGCTTAACCCCTCTTGTCTGCATGAGTAGCGGGAGCGTAGGAAAACCCCTTTACCTGTTGGAAACTTCTTGAGCTGTTTACCGAGGTTGATAAGGCGGGAAATCACCCATTGTCCTAAGTGCTAGTAGGAGGGTTGTAGTGCTGCTGGGCAATGCGGTTGTTTCGGGTCGTACATGAGTGCTAGAACGTTAAGGCGTGCTCACGATGTGAGGAGACGTCATGTTGCATTCATACCTCGCATGCATGCATACTTTCTTTTGGTTTCCAAATCTGCACCTAACTAATCTAATGTGCCGTGGTCGAGTTTTCGCTGATCTCGTTCTTGTTAATCTTAGTGGGCCAAATCTACCCTTTCTCCTAGATATGTTATTCTAGTGTTGGTTATGTGTTAGATCTTTATCTACACATTGTCTTTCCACCCTACCTTTGAGTATCATTCTCTAACTTTCATTCCTGACCGCTAACCGTTTTGTTTATTAACAGGATGGTGTTGCGTTCGGGAACTGAAAGGGATGGTGCTAATGGTTCAAGTGGCAATACCAACTGCAACAATGAGGTCCCCCTTTCTAACCCTCCCATTCACCCAACCCTCATGGACGTCCTGGCTCGACAAACTGAACTGATGGCGCACCTAGTCAATCAGATGGGCAATGCCGGCAACCATGGTCCAAGAGCTGAGCCTCAAGTGAACAGATTCGGAGAATTCTTCCGTACCAACCCACCCATCTTTCGTGGTTCCAAGGATCCTCTGGATGCAAATTTCTAGCTCAATATCATTGAAGAGAAGCTTGGTCTTATTGAATGTGAGCCACATGAGAAGGTCCTCTTTGCTGCTCATCAACTTCATGATGCCCTGGGGCTTGGTGGCGGAATTTCAAGGCATCTCACCCTGCTGATCGCCGCTTCACATGGGAGGAGTTTCGCACAACTTTTCGCTCCTTCCATATATCCCAAGGGTATCATGGACATCAAGAAGAAGGAATTTCTGAATCTCACTCAAGGAAGTCGTGATGTGATGGCCTATGTCAATGCCTTTAACACTCTCTCCCAATATGCACCTGAAGAAATGGCCACTGATGCCAAGAAGCAAGAACACCTATATGATGGGCTTTCGGAAGAGTTGCAAGACAAGCTCTCCACCACCAAGTTTGAAGACTTCAATGACTTGGTGAATATCACCATTAGAGCTGAGCATAAGATGAAAAATTTGGAAGCAAAGCACAAGCATCCCGCTCCTACCTCGGCAGGCGGTAACTCCTCACGTCCACGTCTGGGACCTCCTTCTCTTCCACCTCGGGCGCCGGGTACTCAATCTCCACGTCCTATGTGGATTGTGCACCACCCTCAACCTCCTCAAGGACAAGCTCCTAGGCCGGTCAATGCCTATTGGGACAATCCAGGTGTTGCCGCAAAGGGTCCGTGCTACAATTGTGGTGGCGTAGGCCACTTCTCCAAGGATTGTCCCTCTCCGAGGTGTGGCGGTGCCTTCAATGCACCCAGGCCTAATAATCCTCTACCTCAAGCACAACGTCAAGAAGTTAAGCCACAACAAGCTCCTAAACGTGGCTGCCTCAACTACACCACCGCCGAAGAAATTCCGGAGAATGCTGAAGTGCTCATGGGTACGCTCCTAATTAATTCTCACCCTGCAATTGTTCTTTTCGATTCTGGAGCAACTCTTTCCTTCATCAACAAGAAGTTTATGCTGTATAGTAAATTTGAGATGCAAAATCTACAAGTACCATACCATATAGACTCACCAGGTGGGGAAGTCATTGCTAGGCACTTTGTTAATGAGGTTCCAATTCTCATTGAGGGAGCCACTTTTCGTGCTAATCTTTTTATCCTAGACAAGATGGGCTTAGATGTGATTCTTGGGATGAATTGGTTGGGTAAGCATGACGGAGTTATCAAATATGGGCCCCACACCATTGATCTTTTGCACCCCTCTGGGAGTAGAGTTTTTCTCTCTCTTGCCAAGGTGGAATCTTGTTTATATGCCTTGGCGAGTACCAAAGCAATGGCGTTGGAAGATATTCTCGTGGTTTGTGAGTATCCGGATGTCTTTCCAGAAGAATTACCAGGTATGCCTCCTGATCGTGAGGTTGAATTTGTCATAGAGCTCAAGCTCGGAACAGCTCCTATCTCTAAACGGCCTTATCGAATGCCTCCTAATGAACTGAGAGAATTGAAGGAGCAACTCAAGATTCTGTTGGATAAGGGTTTCATTCGTCCGAGCTCCTCTCCTTGGGGATGCTCGGCTCTTTTTGTGAAGAAGAAAGATGATAGTTTACGGATGTGTGTTGATTACCGTCCGTTAAATGAAGTCACTGTCAAGAACAAGTATCCTCTTCCTCGGATTGATATCTTATTTGATCAACTCTTGAGAGCTCGTTATTTCTCCAAGATTGATCGAAGGTTAGGTTATCATCAAATCAAGATCCGGAAAGAAGATATTCCTAAAACGGCTTTCTCTACTAGATATGGTCTCTATGAATTCACTGTCATGTCCTTCGGCCTCACCAATGCGCCGGCTTATTTCATGTATCTGATGAATAGCATCTTCATGGAGGAACTTGATGTCTTTGTGATCATCTTTATCGATGATATTCTCATTTATTCCAAGACCCAAGAAGATCATGCTCGTCACATCCATGTGGTCCTCCAAAAACTTAGGGAGCATCGTCTTTATGCCAAGTTTAGTAAATGTGAGTTTTGGCTTGAAGAAGTATCTTTTCTTGGTCATGTCCTCTCCTAGGAAGGTATTGCGGTGGATCCTAACAAGGTGCAAGATGTTCTTGATTGGAAGCAACCTCAGAATGTCCATGAGATCCAGAGTTTTCTCGGACTTGCGGGATATTACCGCCGGTTCATAGAGAACTTTTCTAAAATTGCGAAGCCTATGACCGCGTTACTGAAGAATGGGGTCAAGTTTGAGTGGTCCCCAGCCTATGAAGAAGCCTTTCAAACCCTTAAGGATCGTCTCACTACTACTCCAATTCTTGCTCAGCCAGATATTTCCAGTAGTTTCGATGTTTATTGTGATGGTTCTCGCATCGGTCTTGGCTGTGTTCTTATGCAAGAAGGCCAAGTAGTGGCCTATGCTCCTCGTCAAGTCAAGCGACCTGAAGAAATTTATCCTACCCATGATTTAGAGCTTGCGGCCGTTGTCCATGCTCTAAAGATATGGCGTCACTATCTGCTTGGCAATCATTGCAATATCTATACCGATCACAAGAGCCTCAAATACATTTTCACTCAATCTGATCTCAACATGAGGCAACGTCGGTGGCTTGAACTGATCAAGGATTATGATATTGAAGCGCACTATCATCCTGGTAAGGCAAATGTCATCGCTGATGCACTAAGCCGGAAGGCTCAATGCAATTGCTTGGCTATAGCTCCTCCTGTGCATACTCTTTGTGATGATCTCCGGAAACTTGGAATTTCCATAGTCAAAGAAGGTTATCTTGCTACTCTCACGGTCAAATCTGACCTTTATGATCAAATTAAGGAAGCTCAAAAGAAAAACAAGGGTATGGATCGAATTCGGGAATTAATGAAGGAGGGCAAATCTCTATGCTTCTCTACTGATAAGGAAGGAGTTCTATTCTTTGGGAAGCGTATTGTGGTGCCTAAGGTTCATAGCCTCAGGCGAATTATCCTGGATGAAGCCCATAGTTCTCAATTCTCCATTCATCCGGACAGTACCAAAATGTATCAAGATCTCAAGCATAGATTTTGGTGGACTCGTATGAAGCGAGAAATTGCTCGATATGTCGCCGAGTGCGATGTTTGCCAAAGAGTTAAAGCTGAGCATCTCAAACTGGCTGGTACTCTTCAACCGCTACCTATACTCTCATGGAAATGGGAGGAAATTGGAATGGATTTCATCACTGGGTTACCCAGGTCTTCTCAATGATATGATTCTATCTGGGTAATTGTAGATCGTTTGACAAAGTCGGCTCATTTCCTTCCAATTAAGACCACTTATCAAATTAAGCAATATGCGGAGTTGTATCTCACTCGGATTGTATGTCTTTATGGTGTTCCTAAGAAAATTGTCTCTGATCGTGGTCCTCAGTTTGTTGCTCACTTTTGGAGAAGTCTTCATGAAGCCATGGTAACTGATCTCACCTATAGTACTGTTTATCATCCTCAAACCGACGGTCAAGCCGAGAGGGTCAATCAAATCTTAGAAGATATGCTACGAGCTTGTGCTCTTATATATGAGAAGAAATAGGTTACTTGCTTGCCATTTGCAGAGTTTTCTTACAACAATAGTTATCAAGCAAGTATCAAAATGTCTACATTCGAAGCTCTCTATGGAAGACGGTGTAGAACTCCGATCAATTGGTCCGAATCTGGAGAAAGACCTTTCTTTGGTCCGGATTTAGTAAAAGATGCTGAGTATCAAGTCAGAATTATTTGTGAGAATCTTCGCATTGCTCAATCTCGTCAAAAGATTTATGCTGATCGTCGCCGTCGTGAACTCCATCTTAAGATTGGCGATTATGTCTATCTTAAGGTTTCTCCATTTAAGGGTACTCGCCATTTTCAAGTCAGAGGAAAGTTAGCGCCACGCTATGTCGGACCTTTTCGGATTATCAAGAAAGTTGGAGCAGTGGCTTATCAATTAGAACTTCCTCAATCACTCTCCGCCGTGCATAATGTTTTTCACGTCTCTCAGTTGAAGAAATGCCATCGTGTTCCAGCTGACGCCGTCGACCTTGAGTCACTTGATCTTCAATCGGGCCTTACTTACGAGGAACACCCAATTGCCATTCTTGATCGTGATGAAAGAAGAGTAATGCGTAGCATGGTGAAGTTTGTGAAGGTTCAATGGAGCAATCACTCCGAAGATGAAGCCACTTGGGAGTGTGAAGATCGATTACGTCAAGAATATCCAGAATTCATTTCCAATGAGTAAGTTCTCTCCCCACCGCACTCCACTTCCTTTATGAAGTTCATCTTTCTAGATGTTATATATGTGTACACAATCACCATCAAGGAAGATTCTAAGAATGTTTCATCACGTCACATCATCCCTGCTCTTGTGCATCGTCTCTTTGATGTTTATCTTATCTAGGTGTATATGGCCTCAACCTAGTCCGAGTTTTATCCTTCCCCTCTTGTCTACCTAAATATCGGGACGAGATTTTCTTAAGGGGGAGAGTTGTCATAGCCCGAGAACGTGAAGCGCGTGGAGCGCCAACGCACGCATCGCAGCATGCCATGCGCCAGCCTCACCGTCGGCCATCCTCGAGCTGCGTGTCGGCCATCCCCGTTCCCGCACGCCGCGCCCATTCCGCGACCGCGCACCGCCTCGTCAACGCCGCGTGCCGGCCATCCTTGGATGCCGTGCTGCGCGCGCCCTCCCTCGCGCATCCCTATCCGCGCCGCTGTCGCCGGCCTTATCCTCCTCTCTCTCACGCGTTCCCTCCTCACCTTCAACGCCCGACCGTCCCTTGCCCAAACCCTAGCCCCGTTGGCCCCCATCTCCATTGCCGCCGCCACTAGGAGCTCCGCCGGCCGCCTCGATTCGTCGTCTTCGGTGGTCCCCTCGCCGATTCCTCATAGGAGTAGATTTCCCTCCCTCTCCGTGATCGATTTCGCCCCTAACCCGGCCCCCTCTCCCTCCCTACAGGGCCGCCGGCGAGCGCCTCCGTCCGCCGCCGCCCCTGTCCGTTGCGTCGCTCCTCCGCCACCGTTCCACGCCGTCCACATTGCCGGTGAGCTTCACCATCACCTGGAATGTGCAGGTGCGCACGCCCCCTGCCCTGCTTCGGCCCCGCCTCGCCGCACCTGCTCGTGCCCGCCGCGCCGCCGCCGCCGTCGCCACGCGCGTGCGCGCGCGCTGCGCCACGCCCGCATCGTGGCCGCGCTCCCGACCGGGTCAAGGCCTCTGGCCTTGCCTTGACCCGGCCTGGCGGGTGTGGCCGAATCCGGATGCACCTAGCAATTTTGCTAGGGTTTTCTTAGTTGTTTTTGTCTGCAATCTTGCAAAATGTGTAGAAATTTGTGTATAACTCCAAAAATTATGAAATTTGTATTATTGGTTTCCTCTAGCTTAGATCTACTCAAGAAAAATATTGTTTTGCATGTTACTTTGCTGTTGATTTATCTATAATTTTATCTTGCAAAAGTTAGTTTAATGCTTATTTATTTGTGTATTGCTCTAAAAATTTCAAACTAAATTTTTTTAGACTCCATGTGAGGTGTAGTTTTCAGTGGTGCAACTTGTTCACATGTTTTCTTGCTGTTTATTAAAGTTTTAGCTTGTTTTCTTATGCTTTGTCTGAAAATGGTTTAATATAGACCTTTTTCCTGGACAGTGTGAAAATAGTAAAACCAGTTTTGTTAGCTTTGTTTTCATACCTAGTATCTAAGGTAATTTTCTTGGATTTGTTTAGATAATTTTGCATGTCTTTTCTGATTTATCTGATTTTGAATCGCTGAAAACTAATATATTTTTGGTTAATTATAGGAAAATGCTTTTACTGCAAAACCAATTTTCATGAGTTCCAAGCAATGTTTTCGGCATGCTCAAATTATTTCATGATTTATGCTTGTTGTTTAGTTCATTTCTTAATTCATACATCGCATTCATGCATTATAGTGACCGAACCGTCGGAGGTCGAACCCGTGGAGCCCACTGAGTCCATTGAGCTTGAACCCTGAGTCCCGTTCGTGGTCGAGCCCGAAGTTAACCAAGGCAAGCAGCTAAGCATATTCCTTGCACCTATCTAATCTGATTTAGTTTAGCTATTCCACTTGGGTATTGTTGGGCTATATATGTATAGTATATATGTACTGCATTTTTGTACCTATCTTTATGCATAGTCCTTCCTTGATTTGTTATCCTTGTTCTTGGCACTAGTTAGTTAGTTAATTACTTAACTTGACTAGATGCTTAGCCCTACTTAGAATACTTATATTGCTCGCTAGACAGGAATAGTTTGGAGGATCACTTTTACCGGTTACCCTTGATCGCACTGGTTCGGTTGGGTTGTTAAGAGTTTGGTAGTATCGAGATTCGAGCGGTATGGTAGGGCTTAGTGAATGGAGTCACATGGGCATAGTCCGCTTGGATCGTTTAAGGACCGTCCGTGGATGACGTTGGCTTTGAGCACCTTTTCGTGCTACCACATATCCAATATAATGGTACGGATAAGCCAATTATCTTCTTTGACTTGATCATTGATGTGCAGTCCTAGATACGTGGCTACAGGCTATGCAGAGAGGCTTAGAGGTGTCCCCGGGTGGACCTACGTGTAGGAAAGTTTAGAGATGTCCCCGATGGAAACTAAGTCTCTATGCGTAAGCTAGGTGTGAAGATTTCAATGATCGAGCCATGTTGGGAACGGTTGACGCGAGTACCCCCTTATCCAACTTTGGCCGGTTCGGTGAGTCGCATGGTCCTTTGCGTCTTGTGGGTAAAGTAGTACACCCTTGCAAGCTTAAATCAATTCAAATTGCCGCGCTCTCGGTTATGAGCAAGCTCTTTGTCCACTGAACTCTTCATAGAAAGTTTCGGTTATGATGGAAATAGTTCATGGCACCTCTGTGACTCATTATATTGTATACTATTAACGTACTAAAATTGTTTGGGGGGTTTGGGCAATGTTAATTAATTCTGATAGGTGATAGTATACAGAGCTAATGCTTCTGCAATAATTACTTAACCTTAAAGCTTTTACTTGAGCTATTGCATGATCCTTGTGTATGTAATAGTGTAACTCTTGCGAGTACCTTTTGTACTCAGGTCGCTTTCTAAACCTAGTTGCAGGTGAGCCAGAAGTGGTGTTCGACCACTTCTACCCCGCTGATTCTAATGCGGGGGAGGAGTAGGTCGTTGTGGCTGTGGTGATGTCCTTGAGCAAGGCATCATCATCTTGAGTATGTTTTATCGTAGCTGAACTCCGTGAGAGCATGTAAAGTCAATAAACCATAAGCCTATTTCTGTTTTATATGACTTTCATGAGCCCAAGGCTTGTAGGTGAAGTTTGAAACCCACCTATATCGAACTTGTAATTTTAAGAGTGTAAAATTACTCTTGTGGTTCATCGGCACTGTGTATGTGATTGTATAACGGTACGTGTGCTTAATTCGGGGCATGTGGCAAACACGTACCGGGACTACCGGATTTGATGTTATTTTGGACGGATGACGTGTCGGTTATTCGTGTCTCTAGATGTGGGATAACATGTGGCACGCTCTCCGGCCAGCATGTGTTAACTCTCATCTGGATGATAATAACCGGCGGTTCATTTAAAATATTATCAAATTGGGCGGTTCTCACAGTGGGGACGCCGGCGAGGCGGCGGTGGTGGCGCGGAGGTGGGCCGCGGGGGCGGAGGAGGGGGTGGAGGCGCGTGGGAGTGAGGAGGTGGGTGGTGGTTATGAATGCACGCGAGGTGTTCGACCGGACCGCGCGGTACGGTGCTACGGCCCACGGGGCGGCGCCAGCGTCGGCTCGGCTGGTGACGAGGCGAGGCGCCTGGTGATTTGTTCTCTTCTCTCTGCAACGTGAGTGAGTGGAGTTATACTATGTAGTTTTATAGGTGAATGACAGTGGTATGGGCTTTACCCTTTGACGACCAAATCCCGGAAGAAATCATTGAAAATGACCTGCGGTTATAGAAAGTCTAAGGCCCCGTTTTGTTGGAGGCTTGGAGCAGATAGGGGGATAATGGAATGGTGGCATTTTATCCAATGTAGAATCCCACGATCCTCGATAATAAGAGGTACTCCCTCTATATTTAAATACGGCGTATAAGTCATTTTTTCAAAACTTCAATCATTTATCTTGTTTAAAAAGTTTATGGAAACATAAAAGGAAACAAGTCATGCTCAAACTCTCTGAAATGATAAAATAAATCACAACAAAATAAATAAGAAATTGATTTTTTTCAGTAAACCGAACGATTGAAATTCTGGAAAAAAATTCAACCACAGCTTATATTTAAATACGGAAGGAATAACAGGGAGTTGACACATTATGCAATGTAAAAATTCAAATATCCAAACACTATGGATAGTGAAAATCTCTTGCCAGAATCTAGATTATTAAAATCTCCTATGTACCAAACGCCACCTATGTCCATTTATTCTTGTACTAAGCTTCAATACCAAATCAGGTTGGCATTGGGAAAATGATTTGCGATACCAAATATATTGTCTGGATACAAAAAATTACTGGATGGAATTCAATTCTACCAAAATGTAGAGGCGCTAGTCTCTGAATTGAGAGGTGCAACTTCTAGTTACGGTTTGATACCAAAGAATTGGATTGTGATTCCAACTTTGCATTCCACACGCAACCAATCAACGGAAACCATGAAACCAAATTCCGACTCCAGATTGGAGACTCCAATATTTACGTCCAAATTAATAGGGTGCCAGCGTGTTTTGTGTACGAGATTTTGTAACAACACCACACTTTGTTTGGAGTAGAACTGATGTGAAACTAGTAGCACTAGACTTTTTACGGGCAGAGGTGCACAAAACTAGAAACAATTTTTTTAATAAAAAATTGCTACCTATCTAATAACAGATTTTTCTAGTGCTAAATTTGTTGAATCGTAGCCCATTTTGATCGTGCTTTAAGGGATGTGATGCATGTGCAATTTTTTTTACGCGTGTGATGTGTCGCGATCTGATTCTCAAAAAAAAAAAGAAGGCATCAGCAGATAGCTATAATAAATCCTAAAAGCTATCGTCTGACCGTGCAGGCCGAAGCGCTTCGGCGCGCACGGTGCTCCGCGCTAATCTGCACCAATCGTACTGAGGTCCGCGCCGCGTGTTCAAGTAATGCTACTTTTTTCGGTTTCCACGTGGGCATGTTCTCTGTAACACCCTATTTTCAAATCCTTTTTAAAATCATGAAATAAAAATTTTGAATTTTCAAAATTTAGATTAAAAACTGAATAATTGGAAAGGTAGAATTTAAAATCCTTTTCAAAATAAACGCTTTTCAAAATTTTTCAAAACCTTGGAGTGTATCTTTGAGTGGTTTAGTTTTTAATGAAGTGTTTTAGCCCTTTTGTGCATTTGAATCTTTTGAATTTAACCCAAATTCAAATCCAAACTCATTTGAAAAATGTTTGAAGCTTTTCAACCTTACTGGGCCGCCCTTTCCCTTTCTCTCCGCTCGGCCCAACCCGGCCCTCTTTTCCTTCCCCGGCGCGGCCCGCTCTCCCCTCTCCGGGGCCGCCGCATGCCCCGCGCCCCCGGCCCAGCCTCCCCGCGCCCCCGGCCGCTCGCTCACGCACGCACGCGCGCGCCAGCCCAGCCCAGCGCCGAAACCCGCCTCCGCCGCTCGCCTGGGCACCACCGCCGCGCGGTCGTCTTCCACCTCCCGACGCCGGCCCCTATACCCTGCCGTGCCACGTGGCCCTAGCCCGACCCCCGCCCCTACCCCGCTCCCCAACGCACACCCCCGGCCCCTACCTTACCCCACAGCCTCGCGCCGCGCCCCTCCCCTCTGCTCCGCGCGCGCGCCGGCCCCCACCGACCGCAATTGACGCCCGGGAAGTTTCCCGACCTTCCGCCCCGCCCCGCACCGACCTCGCCGCCTATAAAAGGAGCACCCGCACTTCGGTCACCCGTTTCGCACATGCTCAAGCCCACCACCGCCTCCAATCGAGCACGAACGTCATAGCCCCGCTGCCGGCCACCCTTGCTCCGCCGTGCAGTCCCCCGCTGCAGACCACCACTCCGGCCGATTCCGGCATAGGTGAGCCTTGCCCCAACCCCTTCCACCCTCTGCGCTAGAACCCAGAGCCCGTGGGCCACCCCTGCGGCCGGAACACCGCGCGATGGCGCTCTGCCGCCGCCCGCGCCGCAGCCCCGCCGTGGCGAACCCCCTGCAGAGCCACACGAGCACAGCCTAGGTGCGCATTGACCTTGCGCACGCACGCAGAGCCGCAATGCCCCAAACCCGAGCTCAAAGCAGCCCGAACGCGTGCTCGCCGGCGAACTCCACTGCGCAGAGCCGCCTCCGCAGCCGTGCTCGCTGCCCCGAGCCACCCCGAGCCCAGCCAAAGCCACGTGTGGATTACACATGCCGCGTACACCCTCCCCGGCCAAAACCCCGGTCGATTTGACCCCGGAGCACCGTAAATGGTGAACTCCGGCGAGCCCCGACACCGCGCCACCGCGAAAACAGGTCGCCGGCACTCGCACCCCCTCCCTCGCGCGCCCGAGTGCCCTGAACAGTCCGATCCCGAGCCGACGATCGAGATTAGATCTTGAACCCTTTAAACCCGAGCTGCCCGATCCAGATCCGACGGATCGGATCGCAAGATACCGGTTCACCCGGAATTTTTGTAAAAGAGCCCCTGGGTTTAGTTGAAATCAACCCACAGTCCAGCCCAGCTCAAAAGTAATTACAGAACAGCCCCTGATTTTATGTTTTAAACCCTAAACTTTTGAATAATAGAACCACCGTCCCTGGCCGTGTTTTTCCAGCCGAACCCCCTGGAACTTTAGTCTAATTACATTTAAGCCCCTAGTTTTTGTAGAAAGACCCCTCCAGAGAACTTTTTCTCACAAATAAGCCCCTAGTTCAACTTTTCCAGCCTTTCAAACTTCCACAAGCCACAACTTCCACATATTTCATCCAAATGTGATGATTCTTGTTCCTAAAATTTTCTAAATTCAAGATCTATCCAACTATACCAAAGTTTACCCAAATTGAATTTCTTTTCAAATTGTTGTTTGTTTGTTTGCTTGCTTCGCGCGTACCGTTAGTAACATTTTCGATGTTCGTACGCTAGGTTTAAACGACGACGCGTACGACGACCCCGAGGATCCAGACTAAGGAAGAACTCATCGACGAGCCTGAAGGCAAGTCCTATCGCCCCCTCCTTGATCATGTTGAACCCAGATTTTTACAAAAATAAAACCTGACCAACAATTAAACCAGACTTTTTATGCATGGTGTGATGCTTTGAAAAATAAAATAAATGTTTTTCTCCTAGATAGAAAATTCCCAATTTGGTATTAAGCCTATCCTTGAGCTTTGAACACCCTGATCCCTTGGTAACCCTAGGATAAAATCGTCATTTATATAAAATGATGATTTTTGCATTACAAAATGCTTAGGCTAGAAGCTCGCAAATGCAAAAACTTTCTGTGTGATTTGTGAAGTGAGTTACTCCAGGTGAGTGAGTTAAAAACTATTTTGAGCCGGGGTGGACATGGCCGTGTGCCTACTTTGTACACGTGCTAAGGAGGGTTTGCCCTAGCCGTATAAGGACAGGTTCGTTGTGCGTCTCCCCTGGCATACTATAAGTGCAACCACACGTCTGGCTTAAGACGGACTTATTCTCATACCCCACGGGCTTAGAGCCGCAACTCACCTATAGGCAGGGTGCAACGGACACCAGGAGCGGACACCGGGGACTGTGTGGCTGATCCGGTGGTCTGGCCCCGGGCATAGGGACTGTGTGGCTGATCCGTGTCGTAACCCTCGAACCCGGGGACTGTGTGGCTGAACCGGGAAATATCCTTGAGTATGGGCCCCTGGATGGTTTCGTAGGTGGTTGTGTGCTATATGCTACGTGAGTACGGGATTGAGTTATACTTGACGCAACTCAAGTATATCGTGTGGGAAAAGTGTACACCCTCTATAGAGGTTCAATCTATTCGGATAGCCGTGCCTGCGGTCTCAGGCATGCTAGGGTGAAGTCACAGTGATTAGTTTTTAGTGTGAGTTCTTGGCGTGCTTGTTTTGGAAAAGATTCCCGGATTTGGTAAACCCAGGAGCTGGGTGTTGAAGTGTGGAAAAACAATTGATTATAGTATGCTTAGACCTCTAAGCACGGAAACTGGCGGGATTGATGGATCTCCCCCAGGGCCAAACCCTTACATCCTAAAGAATTTATCTTGGTCTCTCCTCCCTCTTTCAAAAGGAAATACAAACAGATCACACCCTTTGCATTTAAACTCAGCTTTTCCGCAAAAATCAAACCCTAAACCACTCCTTGCCTTACCCTATGCATTCTAAATAAACTTTGTAAAGATGGGACTTGCTGAGTACGTTATGTACTCACCCTTGCATCATTGTGGTTTTTCAGCAGAAGACGCAGAAGGCGATTATGTCGTAGATGAAGACGAGTAGCTAGGGTTTCGCCTGCACCCAAACCAAGCCTGTGGATTTGGGTTGCTGCGCTGTGCTTCTGTTGTGTGTGTTAAGTGTGCGGCCTGTGAGCCGTTATGTAAGGACCTTTTAAAGGTTATGTATAAGACTCTGTGCTTTCTGCACCATTTCTATTATCTGTGCGTATCAGCTACTGATCCAAGGACTGATACGGTAAGTATAGTGGATCTCGGAAATAGGGTCCGACATTCTCAATCTAAAAAAATCCATAAACTTAAAACTAAGCATCCAAATAAAAATCCGATTGTGCCACTTTCTTCCTTTCGCTGAGAACTTTAAAACAAGATCCCATATACATGTGTTTAGATGATTTTTTTCTCCATGGTACAAAATGCTTTTGTCGATTTTGTAATTTGCTTATTATTTCTTAGTAAAATGCTTATGAGTTTTTAGAAAAAATGCTTATTCTAACATTTGTGCTAAACTACGTTAGAAAGTAGATCAATGGTATTTTGTGGTGTGAAGAGCATACAAATGAATTAATTGGTAGTACAACTATACTTTAATTGTATTATTTTAGCATATCTGCCATAGGCATTTTTAACCAACTAATAAAGCATTTTAATAATTTTAGCCTAGCATTTTTTCATTCACATTTAGGCAATTTATGTCTATTTATAAAATATTATCAAAACATATGCAATGAGGTCTTATTTTGAAGTTCTTATCAATAGAAATACAAATGTGCAATCTATTTTTTGTTTGGAAACTACGCTTTTTTTTAACAGTTTCATGTGCAACGGTAAAAAACTAACTAGCGTGTGGTACTAGTCATGCATGCATGCATGCATAGAGTGAGTTGCATGCACAGGAGAGAGAGTTTGCACTAGACTGCGGCACTAGGCATGGGCATGCATGCCTGCACATGAGAGAGTCTACTTCACTGTCCACACACATGTGCGCGTAGTTTTTTCCCGCCCAAACCCCCTGCTTTCAGACCGTGCGTGCCGAGGACGGCGAGGAGAGTCCAAAAAGGAAAAGCGATTGCCGGATTAATTACCTATTTCACACACGAAGAGCCGGAAGGTCGCCGGGGCGCTGGCTGACACTGCTTCCTCGGACAACGGCCTGTAATCCGGCACGCACGCCTTTGCTTCGAGGGTTGCGGGCATGCCACCTGACATATACCTAATCAGGAAGGTGCAAACGTACTTCAAAGGTTTATCTGCATGCACAGTCACGTGTAAACATAAATCCGAGCCGCGGTCGGCTTCCCCGGGACGACTCTTGCATCGGCTTTAAAGAGCCGATCGAGTCCCGGTGTCAGATCAGATCTGTATATCCTGATATTAATGAATAAAGCAAATAATCATGAAACTTGCCTCAATTAAATCTAGCTAATCCAATACACGACGGTAAAAGCCTCACTGCTAGATCGGAACATCCTACACGTTTGAAAGAGCCGATTCCCGGAACAATCCCTATTGAAGCTAAAGCAAAGCATCTATTATATCACCTGAACATCCAATCCATTTGAAAGGCATAACCTAGCAGATATCGAGTCAATTCTTATGAATAAGAACAAACCGTAACAGATCGGATCCACTAAATGAAACGAGGCAAGGGATTATCCCTACACGGCTAATTCCATATGGCAAGAACTAGCATAAGATTGAACGTGACCGTGCAGAGATAACATGATATTCATAGATGATAAGCAAGCATGCGCATAATGAATTTACTAAGAGCCATGCTACGAACATTAAGATAACTAGCATTATACGCCATCAAAAACGCTTCAGTACGAGTAATACCAAGGTAAAGGCAAGAACGATGCTGCACTGATCCCGCGAAGCAATCAGTGCAGCATGACGCTTACTTGGATGAAACCCTAGAATTAGGGGCGGCGGTGCGCCGAAGTTGTTGTGGTGGAGACACCCACCGTGTGTAAATGAATGCGGTCACTTTATTCAATAGCATATGAATACATATTTATAGTCTGTAGACTTGGAAAGCAATCCAAACTACCGTGTCCATATCAGACTCTATCCCTAAGCAAAACCGAACCGAATCTAAAGATACATGGCCCACATGGCCCAATTGCTCACGCAGGAGCCGATTCACAAGCCTCTTTTAATTCCTGCATTAAGCCTAACCTGCTCGCGGCTCATTAATTAACCTTGTTAATTTATGGCGATAACAAATCCTCCACTCCATTTATTGGCTTCTACTCCTTCGGACATGCTGGAGCCGCAAATCAAGAAACACGATGAGATGATCCACCACGGGAGGCGACGCTTAAAAACCGACCCTTTTTTTTGGCCTGCAATCTCGTGCTTTCGAGCAAAAGTTCCTCGGGCGCTCTAGTTTTCCTTGGCGTCACTCTCCTTGCTTGTTTTCGGCACCTACGCGCAAGCGGGCGACGGGGACGTCACCTCACCTGGACGGCGGCGCCGCGCGAAGACCGTTGCTTTTGCCCGCCAAAACTTCAGATCATGTATCTAGACACGCGCATGTCCACGTACATTATCCCCTGCAACGAACAAAACCGCGGCACGCAGGGACAGGGCCCTGGTCTCGTTTATTGGCCCGTCGTGGATGCGAACGGCAAGGGCATCGTTGACGAGCATCTGTGGCAGAAACTTCCAAGGAACGGGAACGGGAATGGGCCCCAAAGCAAAACAAGAACAACAGGTACCTGCTTGTGCTCTGGATGACGCGTGCAACGACGAATCAGGGGCCAGGGAGGAAGATGTGGCCAGGGGAGAGGGGGGGGGGGGGGGTATTTTGATGATCTCCTGAAGCATTCACTCTTCCACTTCCAGGAGTCATCCACGCTTACTAGTGGCAGATCAGGAGGTTATGTGATCCATGAGCACATCCATTCTATGCTACGGCGGGTGGCTTCAAATTAAAATATTGTCTGATCATAGATGGCCCCCTTGACGATGAAGCAAGATCCCTCCAACTGTTCGCCATATATCCGTCACCACAGACTATATGCATCAGGGCTTGTTCGGTTGTCCTGATTTTTGAGGAGATTTAATATCTTGCTTGTCACTAGCAAGAGACACTAGCAAGAGATTAAATTTCTTTGGAATTTTCCCTAACCGAACAAGCCTCAGGTTGCGACATGTCAAGCTGAGAACATTGCTTGTCTACCAGCAGGTTAAAGATGACGATGCTGCTGCTTCGTCAACGGTGCAGGCTTCCTTCAGTGTCCTTGACAACGGCATATTGAAGAAATGAAGTGATATGAGAGTACTTGATCTTTCTGAATTCTGATACATGCATAGCTGAACTGCCTCAGAGCGTCTATAAGCTTTGGCATCTGAGGTATCTTTTTTTCGAGCAATATCGGGGGGGGGGGGGGGGGGCGATCCCCACCTACCATTAATTGAAAACTTTTATACAATCCAATTGATTCCTGGCATACCAGGAAGGAGATACAGGGGAGAGGGTTAAGAGGGAAGAGTTGAGGAAGGGGGAGGATTACATGTTGCGAGCCAATCACGCCAAACCTGTAGTTCCGGCCTATGTTTTTTATACCGTCTCGTCCAAGTGTCGAGGTCCAAGGCGACTCGATTGAGAACCTCGCGAGGAGGCAAGTCGAGCTGATAAAAAATCATGGCATTCCTAGCCTTCCATAAGTGCCAGAGCAGTAGGAGGAAGAAGTCCACGCAGAGCACATCAGGCAAAGTGACACCAACGCCAATGTCTCATGGACACTGAACCAGGTCGTAGTGCATGGAGATGCCAAGCTGGGCCCAAACAGCATGTGCTTTATGGCAATCAACGAAGATGTGAATGTCGGTTTCCAAAATACCAGGGCAGTGCACACACCAGGAGTCTTCTAGTGCCCTGATGTTCCGATGATGGAGGTAAGCCCGAGTGTTCAGGCATCCCCGGCCTAGGAGCCAGGCAATGAATTTTACTTTCATGGGGAGGAGTGGTGCCCAAACCCTCATAGCGTCAGAGGGAACCCCCGCGTGCATGAGGCGGTACACCCCCCCGCGAGCTGAAGGGTTCAAGGGGGAGGAGAGGAGCAGCCTGGTGTCCTGGCGATCGGTGAGCGTGGTGTGTCGCAGACAGTCGAGGAGAGTGCTCTCCTCTCCCGCGGCAATGTTGGTTAGTCGTGGGCGAAGGTGGCGTCGCAGCCCGTCGCGGAGAACATGACGGACAGAAGCCGCCGGGTGGGTGTAGTGCGTGTTGAGAGCAGGGAATGCCTCCTGAAGTGTGATGTTCAAGAGCCAACGGTCATGCCAGAAGGCAACGTGCTCACCAGTGCCAATCCTGGCAGTGGTCAAGCTCTGGTAGCGTTGGAGTTCACTGGAGAGGATTTTGCCCAGGTAGGAGTCTTCACCACCATGGGAATGAAGCCACTATTTCCAGGGCGGTGTGCTCGTGTCATGCATTCTGTGAACAAACTTGAGGAGGAGACAGTGGTTCATGTTCTCCAAGTTCTTGACACCGAGGCCGCCTTGTTCCTTGGTTTTGCACACGTCCTCCCAGGCCACCAAGCAAGTTGAGCCGTGGCATTTTTCTTCTCCCGTCCAAAGGAAAGCACGTCTTTTGGCATCGAGGATTTCTCTGACCGTCTTCGGCAGTAGGATAGAAGACATGTAATAGATGGGGAGGCTGCCTAGTACAGAGTTGATAAGAACAAGGCGGCCACCCATGCTGAGCAGCCGTGCTTTCCAGCCAGCGAGGTAGCGATCAAAGGAAGTGATGAGAGGCTAGTAATCTGTGCATTTGAGCTTGTGCGGCGACAGTGGA
Organism: Panicum virgatum; assembly: GCF_016808335.1. Classification (NCBI taxonomy): domain Eukaryota; kingdom Viridiplantae; phylum Streptophyta; class Magnoliopsida; order Poales; family Poaceae; genus Panicum; species Panicum virgatum. The sequence continues at coordinate 55,969,913 of NC_053143.1, read as the reverse complement.
AGCCCCAGGTAAGTTTGGGGAAGGTGGAGATGCTGCACCCAAGGACAGAAGCCATCTCCGCTGCAGTGTCATCGCCAACGTGCATTGGGACAAAGGTAGACTTGTGGAAATTGATCACAAGGCCGGTTGCTTGGGAAAAGGCATCAAGGATGCATTTGAAAGCCACCATGGATGCGATGTCACCTCGAGTCAAGATCAATTTGTCGTCAGCGTACTGAAGAACCGGGCATGGTAAGTTGGGATCAAGTGGGTGCTGGATCTCACCACGGTTAGAAGCTTGGCGGATGAGGCGCTGCAAAATGTCAGCCACAATGACGAACAGATATGGAGAGAGTGGGTCTCCCTGACGGAGACCGCGTCTACATTGTATCCAACGACCAGGGGTGCCATTAAGCATGATCACTGTCTTGCCACTCGTGAGAATGGAGGAGACCCAGTTTCGCCACCGTTGATCGAACCCTCGTGCAGCAAAAATCTTGTCCAGACTAGACCATTCGACGGAATCGAAAGCCTTCTTGAAGTCAAGCTTGAGAATGGCAGTGCATACTTTGCGTTTGTAGAAGCAGCTTAGGAGATCAGCCGCATACACGAAGTTTTCTGCGATGCACTGTCCCTGCACGAACCCTGTTTGGTCGGCATCGATGATGGTAGGAATGGCGGGTTTGAGCCTGTTAACCATGACCTTTGTGAATAGTTTCATGGGGGCAATTCTACAGGGAGATGGGCCGGAAGGCGTCAGCAGTGCAGATGCCTTCTTTCTTGGGAAGTAGGACTAGCAGTGCACGATTGAGGCCGTCGAGATCCAAGCAACCAGCATGGAAGCTGTTGAACAGGCTAAGAATGTTGTCTCGAAGGAGCCCCCAAAAATGCTTGTAGAAAGATGGGCCAAAACCATCTGGCCCCGGACTAGCATTCATATCCATGGAGAAGAGAGCGGTAGTGATTTCGCTTGTGCTGAAAGGGGCGGATAGATCCCAAGAAGCAAGATCAAGGGACGGGTAGAGTTCCTGTAACACAAAGCTCCAAGAGACGTCGCGGCTGCGTCCAAGAAGTTCCAAGTAGAAATTATGCAGGATGGCACTTTTCGCACTATGAGTGGTGACCGTGCCGCTCTCGCTGACTAGGGCAGCGATGTTGTTCCTACGCCGTCGGCCAGACACAATAGCGTGAAAAAACCGGGAGTTTTCGTCCCACTCGACGGCAAGCCGAGAGCTGAAACGCTGATGCCAAAACGCCAGGCTTTCGGCGTGAGTGTCCTGGAGGCCCTGGACAGCAGCACGGTGTAGGCGCAGCTCATCAGGATGAAGTGAACGTTGCTCCTCTAGAAGATCCAAGGCCTTCATGAGAATTCTGATGTCAGTAGCTCTTTGTTCAAGTGGTGGGAGGCTCTTGGCCCAAGAGCGACAGGCACACCGGCAGTGTTTGAGCTTCAGGATAAAGCCTTTGGCGACCTCACCGTGCATTGGCTGGCTAAGAGCAGCAAGGATTACAGAGCGGAAGTCGTGCCGAAACAGCCACGAGTTCTCGAAGCGAAAGCATGAACCACGTGGAATCCTAGTGCAAGCAGTGAGGAGCAAGGGAACATGGTCAGAGCAGAAATGGGTTAGGGAGGAGAGAGTGGTGTTGGGGAAGATCGCATCCCATTCCACATTGACAAAGCACCTGTCAAGCCTCACCAGGGTTGGATCGGCCCGGTTGTTGCTCCAAGTGTACACCCGGTCGGCCAGTGGGATTTCAATGAGACAAAGAGCATTTATAAGATCGTTGAAGTTATTTGCTTCAGCAAAGTTGAAGTTATCGTTGTTTTTGTTTGCAGGGTCGCGAGTGAGATTGAAGTCACCAATCACAATCCACGTGCCATAAATGGTTGCAGCAACGGACACGAGCTCAGTAAAGAAGGCTTGTTTCTCATCCCGGCGTATTGGCGCGTACACATTCGTAAGGGTGAACTCGGAGGCATCTGAGGCGAGTTTGAATTTCGTAGTAAGCGTGAAGGGGCGGCATCCGGTGCCGATCAGGGAGCAGACCTGCTGGTCCCAGGCCGTAAGCATTCCACCGGACGCGCCGATGGCGTCGCGCGCAACACAACTCCGGAGACGGCAAGGCAGGAACGAGGACGGCTTGTGCACCTCAAGGGACTGCAGTTTGGTTTCTTGGAGCGCCACAAAGGTAGGACGAGCAGAGATGAGTTCAGCCAGCACATCGTCGCGGCGCGTGGTCTGTCCTAGACCGCGAACATTCCAAGAGCAAAAGGAGAGTTGGCGATTCATAACACACAAAACAAACACCAGCAGTACACAAACAAAGCACTTATATTATGGCAAGGTAGGGGCGTACAACAAGCCAGACCAACTGAGGTCGGCGCCCTACCCATGGCAGCGCACAAGTTACACCGGCAGCTGCAACACCGGGACACGAACAACCGAGAGTACAACACATAACAAATCACCATGCGCTCACGACCTAGCGCAGGGAGGCCGAGCAAAGCATCAGGCCAGAGAGAGACGCTCTCCCAGAAGGGGATGAGCAGCTCGAACTTGGAGAACAGGACCATGCCCAGCCAAGGGGATCTCCCTAGTGGAGATGCCCCAGCACGCAACACAAACGGAAAAAATAAAACACCGGCATCTGAGGTATCTAGATCTTCCTAGAACCATAGAGAGCTCGACACTGATATGAGCAGTTTGATCAACCTGCGACACCTTGATGTCTATAGGGAGCGCATCGCGCAGATAGGTCAGGTGGCATTGGCAACATGAAAATGCTCCAAGGGTCGGTCGAGTTCGATGCGAGCAACAGGAAGAAAGGGCACGCCATGAGGGAGCTGGAGGAGCTGGATTCTCTCCGTGGGACGCTCGCCATAAAGGGCCTTGAGGCTGTGGAAAGCAAGCAGGAAGCTGACATTGCTCACCTGGAAAACAAGGGAGTACTCAAGGCTCTGAAGCTCGAGTGGGGTCACCGGAGTGAGCAGCAAGCTAAATCATCAGCTGTCCCGGGCTCCGACTCGATCGTCCTCGCAGGCCTCCGACCTCATCCCAATCTCCAGGAGCTGCACATCACAGATCCACAGGGTACAAGGGGACGACGTGCCCTGGCTGGCTCGCAGACGCCAGGGCTCTGCAGAACCTGAGGTCGCTGTGCCTCAGGAACTGCAGGAATCTGGTGGCGCTTCCTCCCGTTGGCGACCTCCCTTGTCTTGAGGTTTTGGAGGTCAAGGAGCTGCGCTCCGTGGAGAGGATCGACGGCATGTTCTGCGCCAAGGAGCGGCGCGTTCAAGTCGCGGGAGAAGATGGTGTTGCACGACATGCCGGCGCTGCTCGCCTGGGACGCTGCTGCTTCCGCTGATGCTGAGCCGCCGGCAGCGGGCGGCTGCGCCACACCACCAATACTGTTCCCTCAGCTCAGGGAGGTGGAGATCGTCGACTGCCCCAAGCTCGCGTCTCTGTCAGGTCTCCTCTGCTGCCGGGCGTCGCTCGGCGTCCTGTGCGTGAAGGGATGTCCGGCGGATACAGCAACTTTTAGCAGCAGCAGCAGCTTCCCAGCCCTCGTGAACCCGGACATACAGGAATGCCCCGGCCTGCAGTTCAAAGGGTGATTTCTGCTTCAGTTGTCTACTTTGCACTACTTGAATAAATTTGTTGTCGGCCGCCGGACCGGACTGGGCCAACAACGTACTCGTGGAACTGTAATAAGTTGCATTTGTTTTGCATTTGATGCTGTAACAGAAAACTACAACAAGTTGTGGTCATCTGTAATCGAACACTGCTACTGCTTCCAACTCTGCTCAATCCTTCCGACTGCCGTGTTCTATAGGCAGCTACAATATGCTTGGAGATATATTTTTTTCTTTCTCGAACACAGAGAGAGCTATGTGTCATCATTATATAATAGAATAGAAAGGAGTCTAGAAGACTCCTACAACCCCTAATGGGCAAAAATAGAACAAATGGACTCAACACTAAAGCACAACCAACGACTAAGATGGAACATCCGAAGCCTTTTGGCTCCCGCCATACACCATAGCATAGCGTCTTCTCTTATATCTTGCATAATGACATCAAATCTAGGTGAGGCTCCCTCAAAGACACATCAAATGTATTACCAATCATAGAAAGTAGCTTTTTCTCGACGAAAAAGAGAGTAAAAAATATCAATGCGGCTTTTGGTAAGTTTCTTTTACCCAGAGATCAATCATATTGATGATTTTTCAAAGCATCATGATCAACCTGCCCATTGTTTTGTTATAAAAATATGATGCTACGTATACATAGGATAAGTGAAAATATTATGCTATTAAAGTGACATGAGCAAGCAAAAAAAAAAAGAGTGACAAGTGCAAGCTGCACATAAAACCAAATCACAGCTATAAACTGAAGCACACCGCAACTTGAGCTAACCTGGACCATACCAGAAGATGTGCTAGCACCAGTAATTCTTTTTGTAAAGAGTCCAATCAATTCAGGATTCTCCTACTGCTACCATGTATTTTGACAACTGAATCTTTGCCCTCGAGTGTGTGTGATGATGAGAAGGTGTGTGGATGAGAAGTGGTGGGTAGTGAGTGATATGCGATTTATTCATTAATACTTCGCATGCATAGGAAACCCCCAGTCTAACTCTTTGAAAATGCACTCATGCCCCTGATTCTTGGCTTGCTGGCTTGGGGTGTTCGAATTAGTGACCTGTGCGCCTTCTTGGCACAGACTTAGTTAAGGTGGAGATCCCGTCAGCAAACTTCGCCAACAACAGACGAGAAGATGGAGGACTGTGGAGCTACGCTCAGCTTTTGCCTGTGGAGATCGGCGTGTCTGCTTCCGCAGTTCCGCTACGTTAGATGTTTTCTGTTTGATTAGCCAAGCTGTGCCTTTAATTCCTGTCTGCGACCGATGAGTTAGCCTATGTGAGGCTTGTATCTCTTACTTTTCTCTTTTTTTGTAATCAAAGTCTGGTTATGATATCAACAAAACGATGTTCTGTGATAGCTTCATGCTTCCTGGGACTATCACTGGTGGATTTAACCCGATTTCAGCACTTTGAAATCCGGGGTCGTTTCAATTCCTTTCTTATATATTCCTGTTCTCTTCCATTTGTAGCATTCACTACCGGAATTGGCTAATTCACCGTGTGCACCAAGCACACGGCAAAGGCTTAGTAGGCACACGACGACGTTTTCGTCGTCGGTGGCCGACGGCGAACCCCCGACGGCAGCGCTAGGCACGGCAAAGGCCTAGTTTGCTGTGTGCCATTTATCGGGCACATGGCAAACACATTCGCCGTGTGTATCCAAGGGTACACGGCAAAAAAAAGGCATTGACGTCGTGAGGACGGCCTAACGGCGTGACAGAAGACTTCGCCGTGTGCCAGGAAGTAGGCACACGGCGAAATTTCCCACTTCGCTGTGTGCCACGTGGATAGGCACACGGCGAACTTGGTCACGCGGGGCCAGCAGCAGAGCTCTTCGCCATGTGCCCAGGGCTTTGGCACACGGCAAAGTGTTTAGGTTCGCCGTGTGCCTTTTTCCTAGCACACAGCGAACAATAGTCAGTTCGCCGTGTGCCCGGTCTTGGCACACGGGGAACTTGCTGTTCATGGCTGGCCAAATGGTCACTTTGCCGTGTGCCTAGTCCCTGGCACACGGCAAAGTGACCAAACAAATACTATTTTTTTGGTTTTTCACGTATAAAGGACCCCATATCACAACATATATATCACATGCATTACATATCACATATATATCACAACAAATATTATAGGCACTATATATCACAATATATATATATATATATATATATATATATATCACAACTTGCCACAAATAACTTCAAACACATCCAGAAGTCCAATGCAAACTCCTACAAGTCCACAACATATCCAGAAGTTCACAAATACATATCCAGAAGTTCACAAGTCCATAAATATTGAAATAAACAAGTTATGGCTGCGGTGGGCCGTCGAACGGTGGTGGGCCGCCGAACTGAGGTGGGAACAACTGCTGTGGGAGCGTCGGTGAGATACCTGGCGACAAGTCTGCCGTATTCGATGCCGCCGATAGATTCTGCAAAAATGTAAGACAGTAAATTGCAGGTGAGACAAAAACCAAGTTCTCAAGTTATAATCTAAACAAGTCTAGATATGTAGGTCCCCTAAATCGTAAAGTGAGTAATATAAGTCACAATCTCTAAGTCTAAAGTTCTCTAAGTATCTAATACTTCAAAAGAAACTAAAGGGTTTTCAAGATACTCACCAGAGGAGTAGTAGGAGCAGGAGCCACAAGGAAGGCTGGGATGGGATTACCCATTTGGACAGAAAGAATTTGAATGTAGTTGTACATCTGGGCCATCTCGGCCGCCTGCTTCTGGTCATTCTCTTGTTGTATCCTCCTCTCTTCGGCCAACGCCGCCTCGTACGCCGCCTGTTGCGCTTGCATTTGGTGCTACAATAGTTCATGACAATGTTACAATGCAAAGCAAATATATGTACAAAACGAAAGAACTATGAATAAATAAGAAATAACCTGAAGTTCCTGCACTTGGAGCTGCAACGCGGATAGCCGTGGGCGTATGGCCGGGCTATTGGCCGTGCTCCTCGCTCGAATCTGAGAGAGGGTGGGAGTGCTGGCCGTGTCTACAAGCCCATCGCCAATGTAGTCGTGCCCATGTTTCTTGCCTCCTCCCACCCTCATAATGACTTCTCCATCAAGGGGCTGGGTCCTCGGATCCCAGTCTGGTCCATGGACATGTCTTCCCATCTCTATGTACGCCTGGATACGACTGTGGACGGATGGATTGCTGTACGCCGAGGGCGGGACGTCAGGGTTGTAGGTGATGTTGGATGTCGCCTTGCCCTTGCGGGCCAGAGCCCATCCCACGAACGGGTTGCACTCCTGGCCTTCATGTGAGGATGACTGCGAAAAAGGAAGAAGTTGTTTACAAATTATGCTGAACTGAACGTTAGATTAGAGAAATGAGTCTGTGTAGTGTGTACCCATCTAGCCCTGTACTCGTCGTTGTTGAGGCTGCCTTGATGGTGCGCCGGACCTGGCATCAGCAATCGCCGCTGCCGGCTAGCGTAGTGCAAAGCCTGGCACTCGGGGTCGAACCACTTGTCCACTATGCGCTCCCAGCACACGGTATCATTACGACACCACCACGCAGGAACCTACACGTGATCAAATGCATGACATGTAAGAAGAGAGACATTTAACGATGTTTTTCATCTTACAATAAATTTGAACTTACCTGTAAATATTGCTCTCGGGTCAGCTTCAAATCCCTCGCCTCAGTCTTCCCGATCTTCTGCTTTAGGAAATGTGCACAATAGTTGATGACGCAGTGGACTTGCGCCTCATAATGCATGTCCTTCACGAGTTTAACACATCGATTGTGAGCCACAATCGCCGCCCGCTCCTCATATCCCTCGTCACACCTGTAAAAATCCTGCATATAAAGACGATGGATCATGTCATTATTAACAAAATGTTCAATGAATGTGATGTATTGACCATTTTTTGCCGGGGAAAACTTACCCAGAGCTCGGCCTTTATCCGCTCCGCCTTGTTCTCAAAGGCTCTGCCGCTCCGATCCAACTGATCGTTGTTGGCGGCAATGTAGTGGTCCCACGTCCAGGCCGGCTCGTACCGTCCTTGATAGTGGACCAGGCCTGGGAAGTGGTCCCTGCACAAAAGACCCAGTATGTTGTTGACCTTGCATTTGTGAGCATCACCACTGAGGACAGTCCAACTCCTGCAAAAGTGATTAAGAGAAAATATTAGTTTGTACCATGATTTTCGAGTTAGGAAATGAAAAAGTAGTAATAACATGTCAAATTACTTACATATCCCCGCTCGGTCGAATCAGCAGGCGCAAGGCAACAGGTATCGGCCTATCTGGGAGTCGCGAAGGACCTTGCAACCAGACAGCCGGCGTAGAGGTATCCTCGGCCGTGTCCTCCTCAGACGACTCCCCCTCCTCCTCCTGCACGTCTGCCTGCCACTCCTTCTCCTCCCGCTCCTGCTCCTGGTCATGGGCAGGCTCCTCCTCCTCGTCCTCCTCCTCCTGAGACGGCTGTACAGGCGAAGGCTCTCGACGCCTCCTGCCTCCACCCTTCCCTAGACCCCTCTTGGGTCCACCCTTCCCTTGACCCTTGCCTCGTCCCAACCTGGAATTCCTATCGGAACCCTCACCAGCATCCGAGTGTGGCATCATTCTTCTATACAGTGAGGCGACCGATCGTTGAAGTCCGCCGCCCGGCATCTTTCTTCAATCACCTGCAATTACAAATAGTAAACCAATCAGCACATATATACAAAATGATCTTATAAAGAGAAAGAAAATAAATGCGACATAATTAGAAAGTAACATTAATAAATCAATTAGTACGGATCATACATGTATTAGAAATAATCATCTTCATCAGGATTAGCTGGATCATATGTCTCATCATCACTATCACGCAAGTCGAGAAGTTCAAGCCCGTGCTCTAATGGTGGAATTTCATCCTTATTGTGATTGCCTAATTGTAATCGCTCAAGTAATTCTAGGTCCTTCGCATTATGAACCTCCTCACCAGCGCCCTCGTCATCAACCATTTCATCATCGTGTACTTCCATTTCAATCACTCCGGTTAAGTCTATCTCAAAATGTCCTTCAAGCCCATCTTCTTGAAAGAATTCCCCGTCATATGTGTTTGGGTCTATGTTGTAATCCTCATTATTTGGAATAGGTACTTTACCGTGTGGTGATACCTTGTACACAACGTCCCAACCCATAAGGCGATCGTCAGTTTTGCACGGATATGAGAGATAATAAACTTGTGTGGCTTGTTGAGCCACAATATACACATCGTCAACTGGATACACTGATGACTGGCGAATTTCGACTAGGCCGAGATGAGGGGTCCGTCGCGCTTCATTAGGATCAAACCAATGGCATTTGAATATGACAGGCTTAAGAGGTTTGCAACCATGAAATGTGAGTTCATAGATTTCTTCAATTATGCCATAATACTCGACCCCATCAAGGGCTGTCGTACAAACTCCGGAATTTTTTGTTCTTTGATTGGGCCGACTCTGCTCGTTGCTTCTTGTGTGAAAGTGATATCCATTAGTGTCATAACCGGAATATGACAAGACCCTACAGGCACAACCGTTGGCAATCTGTCTCAACTCGGGACACATAGACGCGTCATTTTGGGCCTGCAGGTAGAAGCATGATGATTTGTCATACTATTCGCACGGATAAGAAACTTCAAATGTCTAACAAGCATGATGGTTTGTTATACCTTGTGCTTGAACCAAGAAATGAAATCGAGGGCTCTTTGTCCCGCACCGGATTTAAGAAGGACGTCAACTTCCTGCGGGGTTGGATCTCTTCGGCGATGCCAGAATTGTTGAGTAAATTCCCTATATAAACGAGAGGTAAAGGGGGTTGGATGCAGAATAGTTAATACTCGAGGAAATAGTTTGTTGAGAACTTACTGTATGTACGGCTCGACTTCCACTAGGTTTGTCAACACAAACATCATGATAGTGCGCAACTCTTCATTGAACAAGGCCTTAGGAGTCTCACCACTTGTAATTCCAAGTTGCCCTTTGAATAGGCTGAGGTTCGTTTCATTTTCGGCTTCATTGTAACGAGTGAGTGGATTGTGCACGCTTGGAAGGGTTTCACTATAGTATTTTGTTGTGTAGTTCGAGACCTCATCCAGAATGTATGCTTCTACAATGGAAGCTTCTATTTTGCATTTGGTTCGAAGGATTTTTTGTTGTCTCTCATTCGAGTAGCACCAACATCCCTGAACAGGCCCCCCCATCCGTGCCTCATACGGGAGGTGCAAAATCATATGCTGCATTGGATTGAAGAAGCCGGGTGGAAAGATTTTCTCCAACTTACAAAGCAACACAGGGGCCAATTTTTCCATTTGTTCAACTACAGCCCGAGACAACTCCTTAGCACATAGCTGGCGGAAGAAATTGCTTAACTCCGCTAGCACTTGCCAGACATGGTCAGGGAGATAGCCTCGAACCATCACCGGAAGAAGCCGTTCAATCCATATGTAGTAGTCATGACTCTTTAGCCCATTGATTCGCATAGTAGATAAGTTCACCCCTCTCCTTAGATTCGCTGCATACCCATCGGGGAACATTAAAGTCTGGAACCATTCTAGTACTTCTTTCTTTTGGAGCTTCTTTAGGACGAATTCAGCTGCAGGCTTTTTCCATTTCTTACCATCTTTGGGTGGCGGAATATTCAGTTTTGGTCTATTGCATAAACTAGCTTGATCCACTCGGGCCTTAACATTGTCCTTTGTTTTATCAAGAATGTCCATGATTGTACCCCAGAGTGCCTCAGCAATATTTTTTTCCGAGTGCATCATATCAATGTTATGAGGAAGAAGAAGATCATCCATGTAGGGGAGCCTCAACAGGCCCGACTTCTGAGTCCAGGCATGTTCTTCGCCATAACCCACAAAACAACCACCTTCTTTAACCCTCAGCGACTGTAACCACTCACAGACCGCAACACCTGACATCATCTGCGGTGGAGGTTCATCAACCACGACACCTTTCGTAAAGTTCTTGATGTCATGTCGGAATGGATGGTCAATAGGGAGGAATTGTTGGTGCTTGTCGAACGAAGAATACTTGCCACCCTTCGCCAACCAGATGAACCTCATAGCTGCCTTGCATACTAGGCAAGGGAACTTCCTGTGCACACACCAGCCGCAGAATATCGCATACGCTGGCAAGTCATGCAGGGAGTACATGTACCACACTCACATTTTGAAGTTTGTCTTTGTAGCTCGGTCATTTGTCCATACACCTTCCTCCCAAGCATGGAGCAAATCATCAATAAGAGGCTCCATATATACACTCATATTATCCCCTGGATATCCAGGAATTATCAACGACAAGAATATGTTCTGCCATTGAAAGATAACTCCAGGGGGGGAAGTTAAGGGGGATAACAAACATGGGCCAACAACTGTACGGGGCAGCCGTCATTCCATAAGGATTGAATCCATCTGTTGCCAATGCAACACGTACATTTCGAGCCTCCAGAGCTTTCATTGTGTGACGCCTGTCAAAATGTTTCCATGCTTCACCATTGGATGGATGTATCATCTTCTCAGGATGGTAGCGTTTGTCGTTTTTGTGCCATCTCATCTGTTGTGCTGAATCCTCGGTCATGAACAGACGTTGGATTCTCGGTATGAATGGAAGGTACCGTACGATTTTCACGGGGATTTTGAGCTGTTTCTTTTGACCATCACCAGATTCTACCTCCAGCCACCGAGATGATTTACATTTTATACAGTAATTTGCGTTTGCATGTTCTTTCCTAAACAATATGCATCCCTTCAGACAAGCATGTATCTTCTCATATGGCATCTTAAGACTACGAAGAAGTTTTTGTGCCTCGTAAAAGCTCTTTGGAAGAATGTGTCCTTCCGGAAGCAGACTACCAAAAACCGTCAACATTTTGTCGAAGCCATCTTGACTAATGCCACACTCAGACTTTAGGGCCAGTACGCGTGCAAAAGCATCGAACTGAGAAACATTGGTATGCTGGTGAAGTGGTTTCTGTGCCGCAGACAACATGTCGTAATACTGCTTTGCCGTAGGCTCTGGCGGTTCCTCTCTAGGTCCTTCTTCGAAGTGTGCTTCATGAAAGTCTACTAACATGTCTGCGCAATCGGCATCAGCATCATAATCATTGATGCGTTGTCTGACTGCCTCTTCTCTCACACGATGGGCTTCACCATGGCAGATCCACCGGGTATAGTTTTCCACAAACCCATTTTTGATAATATGTTTACCCATAGTGAGTTGTGATTGATGTATCCAATTTTGACACTTGGTGCATGGACACGGCATTCTACTCTGTCCTCTATCAAATGCCTTTTCCAAAAAGTCATTGACCTTTAGAGCAAACTCAATATACTCTTGTTCGCTCTGCCAGCCCTTGTACATCCACTCATGGTCATCCATCCTTTAACATACGAGCGAGAAATTTAAAAATCGATTTCATATACACGTTATCTAACAAACTCTAGTAGGTGAAGATAGGTCCTAATCCTACCCGATGATGCGTAGATATGGTTGGTTTCCATGATCCACTCCTAGCCGAGTGTTGGCGCTCCTTAAGTACCCATTTTATTCCTTGTTTATCCTTGATAATGGCATGAATTTAATATCAAAATCACTAACCGTCCTAACCCCGGCCTAATTATTGGTCATTTTCACACTTGCACATATATTTTGGAGGAACTTCGTTTTTGTAGGTTTTTGGCCTATTTTGGAGCATGAAATGACGAGACCCGTGATCGAGTGCTAACACGAAGAAAGACGAAGGCCAAAGCCCAAAGGAAGGACCAAAGCCCATGTTGATTCGAAGCCCATTCATGCACATCCAGCCTCCAAGAGAGCCCAAAGGACCGAGGCCACGAAGATGAGATCAAGATACTTCGGGATTAAGCAAAGCAAATGAAGATTTAAGGAAGGATTCCCTATCCTATCCTTTTCTCGAAGATATCTCCAAGATAACGATGTCCAAAGGGGTGCAATCGTGAAGGAATAAACTCTAGAAGATGTGAGGAGTCTACACGCGAAAGATGAGACCGAGGTGGGCCTGAAAGAGGGTATTCCGGCCGGCCTAGCCCGTTTCCAAGGCGGTTCGGCCTCCCCTTCGACTGGTGGCTTCCTCGGCTTATAAATAGCTTGCACCTTATTCAACTTGGGGCATCCATCCACCCAGAACTCGATGAAAACCTAGGGCCAAGACCGGAGGGAGACGACGGCCGCCGCAAGTCTTCGAAGTTGTCTAGGAGATGGCTTAGGCCGCCCCTAGCCGCGATGGCCTCCCTGTGTGGTTGTGCCATTGTGGAGTTCATGAGCTAGTTGGAGTTGTCTATGGTATGTACTCGGTGGTGACGTTCCAAACGAATCTATTATGTGAGTAATGATAATCATGTCTTCCGAATCTTTTAGCGACCATGTTCTCTCTTTCGATTTCGTTCTTTTCTTTGGGTTTATTTCATCCTAGATCTATTATCGAGATAGATCGCTTAGCATGATCTTGTAGTCATGGTGGCTAGAGGTTCATGGCAGAACTACCAAAGGGGGTTCGACTTGCTTCAGTGTGCTTTCATCCAAAGGAGGGGTGTCGTGACAGGGCATTGCTTTAAGTAGATGGGGTATCGAAGGATCGGATTGGAGATTTTGGGTTTAAAGATGCCATTGATTGAGATGCATGATTTATTTGCTCGTTAGCTTGAACTACAACTAAATGACAATAGGCCTAGTCATGTCTTTGGTTTTGCTATGGTTACGCCTATGTTCATGGATGAGATCAACCTTTACACAACACCCATATCTATTAAAGGTTACTCTATATGTGCAATTCATGCTTCATGTTAGGATAGATCCGTTAGATTAGATGGAAAACCTTGGGTAGTTCTTTGTTGATCCACGGATTGATAAACCTTGGGGGAATACTCTAAGGGAAAAGCTACACGATCCTGTGCGCTTGCGGTATATGAATTGGGGCGCTAAGGAGCATCAACAAGCTTTTCTGGCGCTGTTGCCGGGTATCGGCAACTCGAACCCTAGGGTGATCTATCTAGTTTTTTTGGACTAACCCTAATTTTTATTATTGCATATACCCTTGTTTTCTTGTCTGTGTCCTTGAAAGTAGGTGGAAAAAGCTAGACACCAAACTTGGACTTCGAGAAGTCCATAATCCACTTCAAAAAATTTCAACAATCGGCAACAAGATGATCGAGGATCCTCGACATGGAACATCGACAACGTCGACATCGACATGACGGAAACAACATCAAGATTCGCTCTTTAGTGGTAGGTGCTAACTTTTGTTAGTGGCCCAGCATCCGCTATCGAGTCCCCACTCCCCAAAGCAAAAGATGATAAATAAAGTACGCCGCCGTGTCAATTAATTTTAAAGACTAATGTTTTTGGGAAGAATTGTTTGTTCAAGCAATAGGTATGAAGCATGCCCGCGAAGAAAATTGTGCGATCATCATTATCTATGAAGTGTTACTATTGTGATGAGTTTTTCATCCAAGATCAGAGAAGTACCATGAGAAAATAATAGATTATTTTGAAGCTCCATCAAGTCTTCTTTCCAACGGATCAAGAACCGTCAACTTTGGAGATCGATGTGAAGAGTTATGGTAAAATCTTTCAATGCTACACGTTCTGAAATCCCTCTGGACAGATTGCAGCGCCGTAATAAAACAAGTATAACTTCTTTATCCGGAATCCAATTGGGGAGAATGACCACTTGTTGAAAAGATAATTTGATGCACCTTGCAATGGAGTAGAAGTTTGGTACACGTTCTCCACTGGATGAAGGGGAATTCAACGAGGACAGAGGCAGTAGCAACCGACGAAGAAGGTGATGACGATGTCAAGGGATGATTGGAAGGCTGTGTACGCAAAAGATGATGATTTGAAGTTGACCAAAGCTAGAGGCAACAAGATTAGAAGAACCATGACACCACCTATCTTCTCTAGTTGGATGCTCGATATACTTCTAATCGACTGATGCTATCAAGGAAGGAAACCGTTCGGATCATCAACACGAAGCACAGGAGCATCTTCCAATCCCGACACCTTGGGTAGAGCAAGAATAATGGAGAAGACACATCATTGAAGCCATGATATTTGTTGGTAATCAATGGTGATGACCTTGAAGCCTAGGGACGCACAACACTACGTTCCAAAGACCACATGATCGAGATCATTGACATCTTCGGATGAATTCACAAGAAGATATTGTTCTCATCAATGTCCAGCTCGACCTCAAAAGCAAATAGCAGCATATTTTTGGATATTCAAAAGCTCCACGAAATTCCCGTTCCAACGAATCAAGAACCAAGTCAATCGGAGATTCCTACAAGCGGTTATGGCCAAAACATTGAAGGGTGTGCACTCTGAAAATTTCTGGACAGCACGCAGCACCAAAAGTGAAACGGGCATAACTCCCTCGTTTGGACTCGGTTTAAGATGAATGACCAATCGTTGGAAAGGTAATTTCATAAACATTTCAATAGATCTATATTTTGGTATATGTTCTGTTGAGTATATAAGAGATATTCCATGAAGAAGAGGCAGGAGCAACGAGATGAGAACAAGATAGAGAAGATGACGATGACAACAATGAAGGGGAGCTTGGGCGATGCTTTCATCAAGCGTACATGATAGAATTCAGAGACTTGGAGTAGAGGGAAAACCCCAATGATGAAGGCACAAGCGGTCGACCTTCGACAAATGAAGATGTTGCAAACAAACCACGACGGATTACAAGAGCGCAACAATCGACACATGGAGACGTGAGAAGCAAACCACGACGGACCACGAAGAATGCATCAAGATGACATCTCGCACAAAGCACCACAACTCCAATGAGTATGAAAAAGCTTCGAGGCTAAGGTATACATTGAATTCTCAAGCTTCTATTGGTTTTGTTGATAATCTTTAAAAATCTCATGCTCGAACCGATAGTCGGAATGAAAGTTTAAATTCTATGCCTTATTCTTTTCATGATGATAGGCTAGATTTTCTTGAGAATGTTGATTTCATGCTTAAAGAACCTCTGCCTAATAATGAGCTCCGCACTATGCAAGAAGCACATGCTGCATTTAATTACACCATGCCTTGTTAATGAAATTTAATTGAGGATGTGATTATATTGCATATGTTTACAAATAATTGTAAATCTCGATTTTGCTTTGCGCTTGGTCAAGCTCATGACCCTAAAAGAGCACATGTCGGGAGAAGCCCCGAATTTCACTAACCACGCAGGACATGAAACTCAAATGATGAGGAGGAAAACCGTGCCCAAAATTTTGAACGCCATCATCAACATCTTCAAGTTTCAAGAACGGACGTCGCTAAGCCTCAACAATTTTATGCACAAGTCCAGAGATTTACAATGCAAGAAATTTGAATATTCAGGATCTCCATCAAGTCCTCGGTTCAACGCATCCATGATCGATACAATTGAAGACCCACGGGAGGAGCTATGTCTCAAACATCAGAGATGCACGTGCTGAAATCAGCACGGGATAGATTGCAGTGACGGGAAAAAGGGGCATAACTCCCTCAATTGGAATGCGTTTTGGGCAAATGAAGACTTGTTGGAAAGAAGATTTCGTGCACCTTGCATTGGATTAATTGGTTGGCGCAACTGCTAATCTGGACAGAGAGGAAAATCCGTGAAAAGAAAGGTAGCGACGAAGGACAACAAAGAAGGAGGTGACGATGATGTGAGAGACGATTGGACAAATTTTCCATTAAGCGTGATTGATCATGTCCAACATGGGAAGTGGAATAAGAGCTACATGGAACACCTTCACCTCTTGTATGAAGGACCATGGCTTCACATCAATTTGAAGGTAAGAAAGTCGAGCTCTATGACTTTAAATGAAGCGCTTTGCGGGAGGCAACCTGATCTTTTATTATATATATATATATATATATTAATATGACCGTCTACATTGCACTCTTTAATCGGAATATCAAGTAACATTGTACCATTGCTCTAACAAAAACCACAACTTCATGTTGTTCTTTCTAAATGTTATTGAGGGAGCACTTTGTTATTTGATCTTGGGAAACTTGTAGACCTTTTTGTGTGCCTATTAGTGTTTAGAGTCTTTTTATTTGTGTCCTTTTAGAGGGAAATATGAAGTGTTGCACCACCCTTTGATTCTAAACTTGTGGCTAGTTAATTTAGTCTAACTTTTTGTTTTGTTTTAGACCACCTCAACATGTCATATCATTTTATTCACCCACCCCGTGTTGCATTGCATACCATGTTGTTCGTCTCACCCTTGCATTGCATTGCATGTTGCATTTAAAAAAAACTTTTTCTAAAAACATTGACTAGCCTCGCTTTTGAGATCCTAAAACCCTTAGGAAAACCACTCATAGAGTAATCCTAAAACCATAGGTTATGTTTTTCATTCAAAAAAAATCTAACTTCTGTTTCTCTCTAGTTTTTTTAAAAAACCACCTTAGATAGAATTTCTATACCCAACACTCTCTCTTCAAAATTTTTGTTTTAAACCAAAAAAAATATAGGAAACCCATAAACCTACTTCTAAAATCTTGTTAGCTCAGTTGCTTGGTCCTTTTCGATAAATAACCATTTCATTGACAAAAGCCTCACTTCTATGAAGTGTCACGAAGGATTTTTGTCACTCTTAGCAATTGTTTTTGAATAAGCTAGTTGCAGAACAACATCGAAAGGTCCTTTCAACCTTGCTAACACTTGTTTTTGCTAACTTTGCATTTGCACTTTGCCTCCATTCCATTGTTCATGCCACAAGTTGAGTCTAGGGATGCTTTGTTTGTTGGCATTTGTCTCTACTCCCGACCATCACCCCGGGGGTAGTGTGTACACTTGATTGTTTTGCAGGTATGACAAAGTGTTCTCATGAATTAGTGATCAAAGAAGAAATCAAATTCGTCAACATCTCCAAAGTTCGAGAGCAAGCCCCGCTGTTTTCATCAAATTTTTGCACATGAACAGAGACGTACAAGGAAGAAAAAGTTGATATTCAGAAGCTTCATGAAATTCCCGTTCCAATGCATCCAAGATCAATGAATTTGAAGACCCGTACAAGGAGATATGGCAAGAACATTGGACGTTGCGCGTTCTGAAATTCGGGACAGATTGCAGCGCTGGGATGAAATGGACATAACTCTCTTGTTCGGAATCAATTTTGGGCGAATGAGGACTCGTTGGAAAGAAAAATTTGTGCACTTTGCAATGGAGCAATGTTTCAGTACATGTTCTGTTCTGGAAATTGAAATAAAAATTCGTGAAGATGAGGCAGCAATGGGACAACGAGGAATTGAAGGAGGCGACGACGATGTGAAGCAATGATTGGGACCATGACTTAGTACAAGAAGAAGTTGAAGGAAATTGAGGCAACAAAGGTGAATACACATTGAAGATGATATTCATACACATGAGGGAAGTACTTCAAGAATTGCAAGATGGTTCATCTTCTCCTTCCACGCCTAGCATCATGCTAAGCATGGGGGAGGATTTCGTGGACAAGAAAGAAAGATCTCATGGAGTAAGATAATCACTGTTGCCACAAGATGCTCATGATTCTTCTTCCATGCTTAGCACAATGCTTAAGTATGGGGGAGGCCGAGCTACACTTCATTAGAGCATCGAGAAGGACGGTAATTCTTCCTCAACTCTCTCTTTTTCTAAATGCTTGTACATATATGCCTTCAACCATAAATGCAACCTTTGTATATCTCTCTCTCTATAATAACATGGCTACTAGGAGTACAACCTAGATTTGTTTTTGTTTTCAATGAATGATAACCACCATCACTTTGTGCTCACCACATTGATACATTTTGGCAATGCCTTATGCTTATGGAAAAATGATGAAAGTTGCTGCTTTGTTTTACCTACACTATGTTGTATATGACTTGACCATTTGCTCTCAATTAAATGGAATTAAAATGATTAAATACCGGCTCTTTTATTTGTGGAGGTTAAATAACTAAATTCTAGATCCACATATTCTATGTTGCTCTTTGATTTAAGTCTACCGATGACCTTACACCTTGTGTTGTTTAATTTAAAAATATAATTCCAATGCTATCTACATTTGTGAATCTCTTGCAAAGTTCTACCTACCAAAGCCTATACATACATATTCTTTCCTGATGAAACCTTTAGATTGCAAACTTATATTTTGATGAGTTGGATTAATATTGATTTCTTTGGTATGAGACTAAGAAGCTGGTCATTCTGTTTTTTTTTTGTGTAACCTTCTTTCTACTAGCCTATTTATCCATGCATTGTGAGTTTCTACTTCGGGAATTTTGCAAACCTCACTGGATATACACCCTAAACCAAAAATATCTTTTTGTGATTACCTCCTTGACAAAAACCCAATTTGAGTATGGATTATCATTTCGACGGAATCAAAAGAATCAAGGGCACCATATAAAGAAAAGTTTTGGGAGACAAGGCTCCCCCGGAGATTCAAGAGGTTCTACGAAGAAGAAGGTGAATTTGAGATACTTACCCTATCTAGTTGGTTCTCCCACTATTCATACTCTAGGACAAGCATTCGTTCAAGCATGGGGGGATGGCTGGGTAAGTATTCTATGTTATCAAAAGTTCTAAGGAGCAAAAAGAAAGAAGAAAAAAAAGAAAGAAAAGAGTAAAATAGAAAAATGGAAAAAAGGAGAAAAGAAAAGAAAAATGAAAGAAAAAAGAGAAGAATAAAATGCTCCTTAGCTATTTTTGGCTTCATTAATTTTTCAAGTTACTTTGAAGAATTATTCCATACTCAAATCTTCCAACCATGTGCAATCCGATAACGAGAACTTCATTTGTGTCTCGGGATCATCCATTTGCCACTTGCACATGTCCACCTATCTAAATGTGTGTGTTTCATCTTTCTCCCTCTCCAACATTATTCTCCAATGGCCTTTTTGACTAGTCTCGGTAATTCCATTAGATCTCTCTCTTAGTTTGATAATATTTCAAGTATAATGTTTTGCTAGGATTGTTTTTACGTACCAAGCTCCACATAAGCCTTCCACTTTTATATATGAGTAGAATAGGTTGAAGACAATCTAATGTAGGCTTGAGCGACTAGATGAGATGAGTGTTTCCATGATCTTTTGCAAGAGAACCTCACTTATGTTTGATATGCATTCTTTTGAAAACTCTTCACGATGAAACAAGGTAAAGGTTTGAAGTTCGCTTAAGTTTGAGAGCATTGCATTTATTTATTATTGTGGCTTGTTCTTTAATTGCTAGTCTATCTTCCATAATGAAAAAGTAGCCGGTCACAACATGAACTTAAATGCTAAATACTTGAGAGAGCAATATGTCTTGTTATGTATGACTAAGTGCAGAGATGACATTGAGGGGCAACGCTTATTTCTTTATAAGCAAAGCTCCTGGACTTACTCGAGGATGAGCAAGGTTTAAGCATGGGGGGAATGTTGGCGCTCCTTAAGTACTCATTTTATCCCTTGTTTATCCTTGATAATGGCATGAATTTAATATCAAAATCACTAACCGTCCTAACCCCTGGCCTAATTATTGGTCATTTTCACACTTGCACATATATTTTGGAGGAACTTCATTTTTGCAGGTTTTTAGCCTATTTTGGAGCATGAAATGACGAGGCCTGTGATCGAGCGCTAACACGAAGAAAGACGAAGGCCAAAGCCCAAAGGAAGGACCAAAGCCCATATTGATTCGAAGCCCATTCATGCACATCCATCCTCCAAGAGAGCCCAAAGGACCGAGCCCAGGAAGATGAGATCAAGATACTTCGAGATTAAGCTAAGCAAATGAAGATTTAAGGAAGGATTCCCTATCCTATCCTTTTCTCGAAGATATCTCCAAGATAACGACGTCCAAAGGGGTGCAATCGTGAAGGATATAAACTCTAGAAGATGTGAGGAGTCTACACGCGAAAGATGAGACCGATGCGGGCCCGAAAGAGGGTAGGCCGGCCGGCCTAGGCCCATGAGCCGGCCGGCCTAGCCCGTTTCCGAGGCGGTTCGGCCTCCCCTTCGACCGGTGGCTTCCTCGCCTTATAAATAGCTTGCACCTTATTCAACTCGGGGCATCCATCCACCCAGAACTCGACGAAAACCTAGGGCCAAGACCGGAGGGAGACGACGGCCGCCGCAAGTCTTCGAAGTTGTCTAGGCGATGGCTTAGGCCGCCCCAAGCCGCCATGGCCTCCCTGCGTGGTTGTGCCATGGTGGAGTTCATGAGCTTGTTGGAGTCGTCAATGGTATGTTCTCGGTGGTGACGATCCAAACGAATCTATTATGTGAGTAATGATAATCATGTCTTCCGAATGTTTTAGCGACCATGTTCTCTCTTTCGATTTCGTTCTTTTCTTTGGGTTTGCTTCATCCTAGATCTATTATCGAGATAGATCGCTTAGCATGATCTTGTAGTCATGGTGGCTAGAGGTTCATGGCGGAACTACCAAAGGGGGTTCAACTTACTTCATGGTGCTTTCGTCTAAAGGGGGGGCGTCGTGATAGGGCGTTGCTTTAAGTAGATGGGGTATCGAAGGATCGGATTGGAGATTTTGGGTTTAAAGATGCCATTGATTGAGATACATGATTTATTTGCTCATTAGCTTGAACTACAACTAGATGACACTAGGCCTAGTCATGTCTTTGGTTTTGCTATGGTTACGCCTATGTTCATGGATGAGATCAACCTTTACACAACACTCATATCTATTAAAGGTTACTCTATATGTGCAATTCATGCTTCATGTTAGGATAGATTCGTTAGATTAGATGGAAAACCTTGGGTAGTTCTTTGTCGATCCACAGATTGATAAACCTTGGGGGAATACTCTAAGGGAAAAGATACACGATCCCGTGCACTTGCGGTATATAAATTGGGGCGCTAAGGAGCGTCAACACCGAGACAGAATTTCGGCAGCACCTCCCCGCTGCTCTCCAAATACACGTCCTGTCAAGGAGATTGTGTATCCGGGGAACAACAGGGAGGTGATGCCGAAACTCTGGCACGGATCAGAGTTGACCATGAAAACTAACCATATCTACGCACCCTTGGGCTGTCCAAATGACGTGGACAATTCGAAACACATACGGTTCCATATATGCAAAGAGCTGCATATTTCGAATCGTATCTCTTTTGAACGGGAGACGCCTAGGTTACGTGAAGCACAAACAAGATAAGTAAATGAAAGTCTGTGATGACTCACCTAGCTGTCCTGTAAAGTGACGAGTCAAGAACGGTGCCACAACCTCTCCTAACAAAAAACAACTATATAGTATCAATAATTGAAAATTTCAGTTTCAAATTCTGCAAAAATAAAACAACACAGTGCTCGACAACCAACAAACATGCCTCAGATATGTTCCCATTCATTTGACCTTGAACTTGAAGCATAAGAAACCTAAAATAAATTCATGACCGCCATTAAACGATGTGACACATCCAGCCCAATCTTAACATCATCGCATCCGAGTTGTTGCTTGGGCATGGATGTGTCACATGGTTTCATGACAACCATGATAAGCATATCCATAGAACAGAAATAACACACTTTGACTAACACTCATGCTCAAGCTCAAGGTCAATATATATATAGCATATAAAAACACAGGCAATACAATTTTCTATCCAAAATACTCTCCAGCTTTGGCGAGAGCGGCAAAGTGAGATACAACTACCTACCAGGCAATCGAGTTTTCTATCTAAACTAGTGACATACAACTACCTACCAACAAACTAACTAAAAGCACTACCAAAATACAGGATGCAAAATTTTTGTTCAAGTCCACACCTAGGAGCATAACGGCGAGCGACCTTCTTCTTCTCCTGTAACGGCGAGCGGCGAGAACATCCGATCTTCTCCTCTTCATGGCCGGCTCCTCTTCCTTCTTGTCCCCACAGCCGCCGCCTCCTCTTCCTGCTCTTCTCCCCACGGCCGCCTCCTCTGCTCTTCTATGTTCGGCCGGCTCCACTTCCTCCTCTCCTCCTCCTCCTCCTCCTCTTCCTCCTCTCCTCCTCCTCCTCCTAGGCCCGCCGGCAGGGGCGTGTGCCGCGCGCCTCCTCCTACTGGGCCCGTGGCCGGCGGGGGCGTCGGTCGGCTGGGGGTGCATGCGGTCGGGGCGGAGCCGGCCGGCGGGGGCGTCGGGCGGCCGCGGCGTTAGGCGGAGCTCGGCCGGCGGGGGCGTCGGGCGGCCGCGGCGTTAGGCGGAGCTCGGCCGGCGGGGGCGTCGGGCGGCCGGGGGCGCGTGCGGCCGGGCCCGGGGGCGGGCCGCGTGCGGCCGGGGCGGAGCTCGGCCGGCGGGGGCGCGTGCGGCCGGGGGCGTCGGGCGTAGCGCGGCAGCGCGTGAACTCGAGGGCGAGCTAAGTGAGAGAGAGTGAGAGAGTGAGCAGGCGCAGCACAGGTGAAACGGCTAAGTGTCTGCTCGTTCGCCGTGTGTCAGATCTAGGACACACTGAGAACACGGGGGCAGACGGCAAACTTTTTTTTTTCAATTTTAAATCAGTCTATGGAAAAAAAATATGGCAAAACACCACTTTGCCGTGTGCCAGGGGTATGGCACATGGCAAAGAAGTTATGGCACACGGCAAACATTCTTTCTTTTCATTCAAATTTGAAAACATGTTTCACTAAGTTTAACGAAATGTATGCTGCAAAGGATTATCAAATTAACTAAACATATCACTAGAAGTCCTTATTTCAAAATTTTATATTTTTCTATGCGTGTATATCTCAATTTGAATATTTCGACTTTAATTCTAAGGGTACTAAAAATTCAAAAAATAGCAAACAAATTCAAAAATTTATCATGATTGAACATTAACTACTTTTATGTGGTGTATTGCCCATATAAAAAGTTTAGAACTCAAATTAATACTTGCAAATCATTACGCATACACACAAAACTTAAATCTTTAAAAGTATATGGATCTTTTCCGGAGAAACAACAGTTTGTAAGCAACATTTGTGAAAAAAGTGAATAATCAAACCATATTTTTACCAGAGACTCTATATATCATGACATGAGATCGTGACAAATTTCATAATTTTTAGTTCACATTTCGAATTTATATAATTTATAAATGTTTATCCATAATATTTCTATTCATGAGCTAGTTTAGTGCTTCGTGCTGTTTATTTTTATTTGCCGTGTGCAATAGGGCCAGCACACGGCAAAACCTAATGTTTGCCGTGTGCCTGTCTCTAGCACACGGCAAACACTAACCTTTACCATGTGCCTAACTCTAGCACACGGCAAAGGACATGCCTTCCACGAGCCGTTATTGAAGCGTCAACAGGTTCATGACTTCGCCGTGTGCTGCCCCGAGGCACACGGCAAAGAGTAAGGTTCGCCATGTGCAAACCTGTGGCTCACGGCGAAGTTTGACAGCGTTGAGCCGCAACCCACGGCCGTTAACGTGGATGGCCGGCAGGCGCACATGGAGCCCGCTTCGCCGTTTGTCGTGGTTGGGGCACATGGCGAACTTAATCTTCGCCGTGTACCAGTCCGGGAGCACACGGCGAACTTAATCTTCGCTTTGTGCTTTTTGTTTCGCCGGGTGTTTTGTTTTCTACGCACGGCATATTGGCTCTTTCACCATGTGCCCGAGAAATAGCACACGACAAACCTTTAGGCACACAACGAACTCGCGGTTTCCGGTAGTGATTTTAATCCATTTAAATACAGGTGAACGAGGTCTATTAGAAACTCATTTTATCTTGTGTTTTTCACTCTTGATCCTTCCAGGCCATGAGTAGATGGTACTATAGCAGTAACAAATGTGGATGAAGTAGATGAGCATGAAGAAGTGTAACAGCCAAATTTTGGGTTTTTCTAAAAATTCACTAAAAATTTGAATTTTTGAATTCATAACTAAAATTTTGCATAGTTTGAATGCGATAGGATTTATTTCGCGCTAATTATTTCAAAATTCAAAAACTTTTACAATAAAAACCTCACAAAAATATGTTCTAGTGCATCTTTGAGTTGTTTGGCTTTTAATGAGGTGTTTAAGTCATGTTGTGTATTTGAACCTTTTGAATTCAACCCAAATTCAAATTCAAACTCATTTAGAAATTGTTTGAACATTTAAACCTCAAACGGGCCGCCCTAACCCTTTTCCCCTCTCGGCCCGGCCCGACCGGCCTTTCCCTCCCCTCCCTAGGCTGCCGCGCGCTCCCGCGCCCGGCCCGCGCAAGTGCCCACCGCCTCCGCCGCTCACCTCGTCCGCTTACGCCTCGCATCCGCTCCCCGGCGCCCGTGCGTCGCCGCCGCACCACCGCCTTCTTCGCCGACTCCGGCCCCTACACCCCCCCCCGCGCAATGTGGCCCGCGCTCGCGCAAGCTCACCCCTGCCCCACTCTCCGCTCCCCTTCCAGCCCATACCCCTGCAGCGCCCGCGCGCAGCACCGCTTCCCGCGCGCTCCCGTCCCCTACCACCATTAAAGTCGGCGAGGCTCCCCGAGCTCGCTCTGGCCCCTACACCGACCTTGGCCTCCAATAAAAGGAGCTCCGGTGACCCTGTGCCCATTTTTGCGCATGCCCAAGCTTCAGCTTCGCCTCCAACCCGAGCTCCAGCGCCGCGCACCCCAAGTCCCCAACCCGGCTATCGCCGCTCCGCCGCAAAATTGCTGCCACAGATCGCCGCTCCGGCCAAATTGAACCCTAGGTAAGCTCCGCCCAGACCCCCTCTACCCCATGCGCCAAAATTGCTACCGTGGCGTGCTCGCTGCAGTGCGACGCAGCCTCATTTCCCGCCCTGCTTTCACTTGCACTCGCTCCGCGCACGCTCACTGAGCCCGTAGCTCACACTCCCGAGCCTCAGCATAGCCCAACACGTGCTTGCCGGCGAACCTCGCCGCGCAGAGCCGCCACCGCCGCCGCTCCCGCTGCCCCGAGCCACTCCGAGCCCAACCAAAGGCCCCAGGTGGATTACGCATGACGCGTAGTCCATCCCAGACCCATGCCCGGGTCGATTTGACCCCCGGAGCACCGAATTCGGTGAACTCCGGCGAGCCCCGAGCCGCGCTGCCGCGAAGTTCGGTTGCCGGCGCCTCGCGCCTCCGCCCCGCGCGCCAACGCGCCCTTGACCGTCCAATCAAGATCCAGCGCCCCAGATTAGATCCCAGATCCATCGAACCCGAGCCGACCGATCCCAATCCAGCGGATCAGATCGCGAGATACCGATTCGCCTGGTATTTTTGTAAAAGAGCTCTTGAGTTTAGTTAGAATCAACCCGCAGTCCAACCCAGTTCAAAAATAATTACGAAATAGCTCGGGTTTTTACGTTTTAAACCCCAAGCTTTTGAATATTAGAACCCGCTGTCCCTGGCCGAGTTTTTCACCCGCAGCCCCCTAGAACTTTTGGATAATTATGTTTAAGCCCCTAGTTTTTGCAAAAAACCCCTCCAGAGAACTTTTCCTCACAAATAAGCCCCTAGATCACCTTTTTCAGCAAATCAAACTTCCCCAAGCCATAACTTTCTCATTTCTCATCCAAATTCGATGATTCTTGTTCCTAAAATTTTCTAAATTCAAAATCTATCCAACCATACCAAAGTTTACCCAAATTGAATTTTATTTCCAAATAATTTGTATTCAAAATTAAATGTTTTCTCCGGAGAATCATGCTTAACCTTAGTAATCACGCCAGCTTTAAAGATCTAAAAATGGTTAGTTTAATAAGTTAATATGGGATAATCATAATCACCTAAATAATACAAGATTAGGTTTAATAATGATTAATCTTGGTTCTCACATAAAATGATAAGACAACTATATCCGTATAATTTTATGTACTTATACAAATTGCTTAGCATTAATATGCTTAGTTAAGAAGAGTAATGTAACATGCTAAGTTAATAATACAAATAGGGTTAAAACTAATACAACTTGTTGAGTATAAGTCATCGCATGAAATAATAAAACCTAGTCGTTACGTAGAACCATCTCACACACTCTAACAACCTCGGTTCCTAGGAGAAAATGTCTTTTCAAATCCTATGGTTCTGTTGCTTGTATGATTTGATGTGTGATCTGCTTGTGCAGTTAGTAACGTGACTCGACGCTTATCGCGTAGGTTTAAACCATGATGCTTTTAGCGACCATCCGTTCGACGGACTTTCATGAGACGAGAAGGACGTGGGAGAGCCAGTCAAAAATGTCAGAGAAGGCAAGTCCTACCTTTCCTTGATCATGTTGAACCCAGTTTTTCAAATATTAAAAATTGACCAACCAAGAACCTGTTATTGCATGTTGTTTTGAAAAATAAAGCTATTATCATCTGCTAGCGCACCCCATCTTGTTCAAGCCACCCCTTGACTTTTGCTAAACCTTAATCCTTGCTTAACCTAGATTAGTTGATCATTAGCTATGCTAATGGTGAACGTACATGCATTATGCTTAGGATTTAGCGCTACGCTTTTAAATAAACTATTTCAAAAAGGTGCATCATGTTTTTGAACTTTTGCAACCATTTTGGAAAACTGTGTAATTTGTGTGAGTTCAATGGTGGGTGAAGGTTTATTGGGTTGTTTTCAAAAACAAAATGTTTTAAGGACTGGGGTAAGCATGGCCGTGTGCCTACTTTGTACACGTACTAAGGAGAGCTTATCTCGGCCGATTAAGGACCAGTTCGTTGAATGCGGCTCACCTAGCATTACCGTACAACCACACATCCGGTATGGGACAAACTTGGATTCAAACCCATTGTCTTAGCACAGCAATCCACCTGGAGGCAGGGTGCAACGGGCGCCATGAGGCGACATGTGATCTGGTGGGATCCGTGGTCTGGCTCGGCACGGGAGATGCGCATGTACCATGTTACTAAGTTAGGGGCAGTATCAATAAGACCTCATTCATGGCCAAAATCGGTTTACGAGCCCCTGGCGTGTCCTGTGGTGGTTGCTGGTGTGAAGGAAGTGGGTACGGATCCTCGTTATACTTGATTCAACTCAAGTATATCGTGTGGGGAAAGTGTACAACCTCTACAGAGGGTATAACCTATCCGGATAGCCGTGCCTGCGGTTAAAGACATCACTATGGTGAAGTTTCATCGATTAGACTTTGGCGTGCGTAACCTTTGGTGTGAGTTTCTTAAAAACATTTTCGGATAAAACCAGGGTTTGGTTTATTCTATGTGGGAGAATGGAATAGCCTGTGTGGCAACATGAAGAAAGGCTCAACGTATGAGCATGCTCCATATCCTTTAAATGGGTTGAGGTGTGTTCAGGGTTTTTCGTGAAACTTGGGGAACTAGGGGGATCAAAGTATCTCCCCCAGGGCCCAAACCCTTATATTTTATATTTATCAAAGTGCTCTTCCTCTTGTCATTGTTTTTCAATAAACAATCTAGAGGATTTCACCACTTGCATAAAAAATCCAGCATTTCCACAAAAACTAAACCCTAAGCCTTTCCTTGATCCGACCCTCTGCATCTAAATACTTTGCAGTAGTGGTGGGACTTGCTGAGTACCTTATGTACTCATGATTCTATTATTGGTAGTTTTCCAGAAGAAGGATGCGAGTATGACTTCGATGTGGAGTTCGACGTGTAGGCTAGGTTTTCCTCTACTCCCAAGTTTGCCTATGGCGCTTGGGACTGCTATGTAGGTACCGCTGCAGCGCTCTGTAAGGCCGATGTGCCCTAGTAAGACAATATAATATTAGTTCTTTTACCTTACATTGTATGGTTATGGTACCTTCTCTTGTAACCGTGCGTGTCAGCTACTGATCTAGGGACTGACACGGTATACACGGAGGATCTCAGAAATTGGGTCTGACAACAAGCCCGAGGTGCATGCTCCACTTCCTTGCTAGCTGTCAACTAAAAGTGGAACGTCTCCAATCCTCGAAGGGAATTTACAGAATCCCTCTCTTAATTCAGATCCTGCTAGAGGGCCAGACAATGGGAGGTTGAGGACAGTGGCTGTACTTGAGCTGATATTGATAGAAGTGGCAGTGAGGCTCACCTTGCACATAGCCCCGCCCGTGTCTTGCTGGACTACAGGCTGCGTGCACGCCTCATCGTGAAAGCAGACAACCTCTTCATTTGGGTTTGATCATTTAAGCAGTAAATTGATTTGATTGTGGCTTCAATTCCAGGCCATGAGTAGATGGTACTATAGCAGACAACCTCATTGGACCTTGAGCTTGATCATTTAAGCAGTAAATTGATTTGATTGTGGCTTCATTTATAGCAGTAAATTTAAGTATTTCTCTTTGTTGATGCTAGCTTGCCTATTCAATTAAGGAAATTGTTAGCTTGTAGATTCAGTTACCTTTATGATAACATATTTGTCGGTATCCCAGGACTGGGGTACCCTCTCTTGCTGTGTCTAGGCAAGAGCCTCGTAGTTATCCTTAACTGCGTGCTGACGGGCTGAGCAGCCAGACCCCTGCGGTCCAGAGCCCTTCTCACCCGGCCAATGGCCCCGGACCTGCTCCCTTCTTAGGAAGGGTCTGGTGACGCCACGCGTCCCAGAGAAAGGAGCGCTCAGGCCCACGCCAAGGTGCACAATGCAGCCGCTGGCGCCGCCCACGCCACGCACGTCAGACTACTACGCCAGTTGGACACGACAACTCAGCTTTGCCCATCATGACGCCTATGCGGTAGACTCAACAGTCTACGCCGCAACCTATGCTACCGCAACGAGCGCCTCGACGACAGGATAGGTGAATCCTCCCCTCTGTAACATCCTGTAATTTTACGAAATGTTATAATCTTAAAAAATACGAATTTTCAAAAACTTTTTGTGTGGAAGTGTTGGTAGCTAGGATCACTTAAGGGATAATGCTATTCTTTCCCAAATTCATAGAATCTAAAATATAATTTTAACACAAGGACCTAAATGTTAGTGTGCCACATTTGGATTTGGAGTTTAATTGCCTCTACTTGTTTCAAATTCGTCTGAATGGTTTTTGTTTGAATTGTGTGGTATTTGATTTGAATTAAAACCATTCAAATCAAATACAAAAAGCTAACCTAAGCCTACTAACTAAACCGGGCCGAGACCCACCTAACCTAGCCGGCCCAACCCACCTTTCAACCCCGTCCAGCATAAAACCGGCCGCTGCGGCCCGGTCGCGTGCGCCCACGCGCGCGGACGCCCGCGAGGCCCAGCCAGCCTGCTTCGCCTAGCCCGCTACCCTTTTCCCCATGCCCGCCTGTCAGCTTTCCCTTCCTCCTCACAACCACCCGCGCTCCCCTGCTTTTTTTGCCGCGGCGCTCTGCGACAGTACCCGGAGCGCATCTCCCATCGGCCGCCTGCCCAGCTAACGCCCGCTTCTGCCCTCGCTGTCGGCCAAGACTCCCGCCGCGCGCGCGCGACCCGCCCGCGCCCGGGAAAACCCTAGCACGGAGCCCCTTGATGATGCCACGCGTCCGCCCGGCGAGCCCGTCACATCCACGCCGTTCCTCGGCGTCCGGGTCACCCCTAAACCCTAGCGCCTCGCCTATAAAACCCCCACGGCCGTACCCCGAAACCCTAGCCACCCAGGGGTTTTCCCCTTCGCCATCGCCGCCAAGAGAGAGGAAAACAGAGGAGGCAAGGAGGAGAGGAAGGGAGAAGAGAAAGGAAGGAGAAGGACCCGCCGCCGGAGCTTCCCCATGCTGGCGACCTGAACCTCCACGCCAATGTCGCAGCGCTGCACGACACTGCATCAGCCCGCCTGCACCGAGCCGCCACCGCTCCGAGCCCCTCGTCCACGAGCCGCCAGGTGAGCGTCGCCGTTCCGTTGCGCCTATCCTCCCCTTGTGCCGACGATGCCTTGGCCGCCGCTGAGCCGACCCTAGACAGCCCTAGGGAACCCTTTCCCTCTTGTGTGTGCACGCCTACAGGAGCCCGATGAGCCGCGCCACCGTTCACCCCGCAACCCGCCAAACCCTTAGAGCCGCCGTGCGAAGCGCAGCCACGCCGCGGCCCTGGGACCTCAGGTGCCTGCGCGCGTGCACCTCGCCTGCACCTCGCCGCCGTAGCCTCGTAGTGGATGACCGCGCCGCCGCCAGCACGCCATGGCCTCACTAGGGCCTTGCCGGCGAGCGTGCCCGCGCGCTGGCCGAAGGCCGCGCCCTTGGCCCTAGCTAGTGCACGCGTGTGTAGGCCAATGCCCAAGGATGGGCCTTTGCTAGCTAGAACACCAGGCCGAGCCGCCGTTGCCATGGAACGTCGTCGCACCCACGCCACGACGTCGCTTTGCGGCGTGGCGAGCCTGCCCAGCACACACAAGACACACACACGCACACACGCGCTAGAGTTCGCACCGGATCGAGAGGAGGCCGCACGAGATCCAGGAGTCGCCGACTAGTGGGCCAGAGTTGTCAGTCGTAGCGAGGAGAGAAGAAAAAGAAAAAGAAGAAGGAGTAGAGGACGGGCCGAGTTCGGCCCATAAGTCCACGGAGGAAGAGAAACCCAGGAGGACATTCGGCCCAACGACACACGTTTTCTTTTTCTTTTCTTTCCAAGGCACTGACACGCGGGTCCCACCTGTTGGTGAGACCCGCTGACTGACCAGTGGGCCCCCTGAGACTGACGGCCGTTGACTGTTGACCGGGTCAATGTTGACCTGGTCAACGATGACGTCAGCATGGGGCCATGCTGACGTCATCATACCCGACCCCCCTGATGATGTCATGCTAACATCAGCATGCCACGTGGCACGCCTAGAGGCTGCCACATGTCACTGATTTTTATTTTATGTTTTCCAAAATCCTTTTATTATTTCCGGAAATGCTTTTAGGCTTAGAAAATTGATAATAAATCAACCGTAGCTCCGAAAATTATGAAACTAGCTTCATATTTCTTCTAAAATCATGACCAACGCGTTAGAGTAGGAGTTGCTATGTTTTGGATCTTCTTTTGAGGAGTTTTGTGCATCTTTGCACTTGGACCCTTACACTTTCCCGTATTTACGAATTAGGACCTGATGCCGAGGAGCAGACCGGAGGCTACGACTACCCCGACTTCCAGGAGCACTACGAGGAGACACCAGGTTCATGCCCATCCATGTTTTGAGTACCTATTAGGCATCGCTTGCTAGACACGCTACGCCCCCCAAATTGAGTGTTGACATGAGCTTGCATGGCCATTTACTACTGTATTCCTTGTTACCCATGTTTATCATTGTGGTTGTATGTTATTGCTACTATGTGTGTGAGATTGGGGTTTGGGGAATACACATATATGATATAGTCCTTGCGTGCTGGAAGATGCCTCCACCTATATAGGAGTTGGGGATAGGTTACAGCGGGGCGAGCGGACCCTTTATCCAACCTTAGGGTTGGGAGCTGCGGGTTGTGTGTTGGGCACGACCCTGTGAGCACCTGTGATGGGTGACGAGCACCTGTGGCGGGTGCAAGTCTATTCCTGTGGGAATATGAGTTGAGGAGTTGAGGTGGCGATACCTGTAATGGGTGCCGATCGCGAACCGTGTTTACAAAACACAAACTATGGACGAAAACGCTCGCCCTTGCGGGATTAAGGACTTGACTTTGTGGCCCTAGTGACGGAACTATGTCAAATGTGCACACCACTTATCATTTATGAGGGGGGACCCAGCCTGAGCTAGCTACGCGCGGCACCATTACTGCAGGAGGAGAGTGTTTCAGTGTCAGGGGGAGTGGGCAGGACCCTTTAGCCCCCGATCGCAGGATCCATGGAGATTCCATTCTAGATAGCTTCACAGCCCCGGGTGACCTACTGCGGGAGGACGCGCCCCAGACCGGGAGTAGGATGGTGCCGTAGCCGTTAGTTTCATTGACTGGGGCCTCGGAGATAGTCGAAGTTGCTTGCCGGCTGGATTCGGGGCGAGTGGGTACAGGTGTAGAACCCCTGCAGGGTGAAAACTATATATATAGCCGCATACTCGGTCTTGTACAACTCTTGATCTGGCCCCATGAATGTAGTTAGATCCACATATACTTTTTTACCTTCCTCTAGTCCACTTTCCTGCTCGGATAGCAGCTGAGGTGCGGGGAGAGGGAGTTCCCGCACCGAACTTGGAAAGTTGTTGTAGTGGAAGTTAGTTGACCGGGAGTCTGGAGTGCCGGAGCTGCCCGTGTCTGAAGGAGAATGGATGACTTATTATAAATGCTTGCATAGGAAACCATAGCCTTTCCTTGGCATTTTTTTTACCTTTATGCATCCACATATTGCTTCATGTGGATGGTGACGTGGACCTATCCCATCCTTAGGGATAGATTGGGTAGATGTAGGGTATGACTTAGAGTACGATAACAACGACGACGGGTGGTACGACTGAAGGCGTGCTACACTCAAGGATGCCTGTGGAGAAGAGGATTCCCGGAGGAGTACCAGCATGAAGACCTAGTTACCATTACGCTTTCTGTTTGCACATCATTTAGCCCAGCGGGCTTGTACTCGGAGATTATTACTGTTATCCCGAATGCTGTAATAAGTTAAACCATGAATGTTCTGTAATCACTGGTATGACTGTGATTTCTGTCTGAAATGAGTTCTGTATGTGATAGCGACTGATCCAGGGTCTATCACGACGATACAGGGAGTCGGGTTGCCCTTTCGGGAACCCGGTTTGTTTCAGTTGGTATCAGAGCCATACTTGACTGTAGCACGAGCCCTAGAATGGTCGTTAGCTTAGGAACGATGTAAAACTATTCTGTTTACTCCTATATACCCCCTTGAACTATAAATAACTACTTTTTGTCTCTACTTTACTCTTACCTCCTTTTTTCATCTAACCATCTCACCTTTTGCTAACGCTTTCTCTACGATCACGCGCAGATGGACAAGGTCGAGGAGATCGAGCAGCTCTTGAGGGAGTGTCTCTGCCATGACGAGGAGGCTTACCAGCTGCACTGCGCCGAGGCTTTCGGATGGTTCGAGCGAGTCCTCAGGAAGGCCGACATCCCCAAGAACCGCATCAAGTTCGCCATATAGAAGGTGACTGAGGGAGACTTCGAGAGCTACGACGCCGACTTGGTCGTGATGCCTGATCCGACTACCCCCAGCTCTACCGGCTTGTCGGTTAAGGCAGTATCGACCACAGTCACCGCCTGCGCCCAGCTCACGGTCTACCGGATGGTGAAGAAGGTGCTTGCTCTGTACTGGGAGAGCAAGTTTCGAGACAGCAGCTACCGTCTTCTTCCCCGAGCAGTGCTACCCGGAGAGGACCCTGACGTCACCCGTCTGGAGACATTCTCAGCACCCGTCCAGGAGGGGATTAGAGGTGGTGCGTTGGTACACACCACAGGTTTGTACTTGCTCAGTACGGAATGTTTGCTAGAGGACGTTGTTGAGGAGAACCGCCAACTGGACTTTATCTCGCGAGGCCACGCTGTTATCGCCATAAATTAACAAGGTTAATTAATGGCCCGCGGGTGAGTTGGGCTTAATGAAGAGATTAAAGAAGGCTTACGAATCGGCTCCTGCGTGAGCATTTGGGCCACATGGGCCATGTATCTTTAGATTTAGTTCAAGATTAGAGACAGAGTCCGATCGGGACAAGATAGGATTAGATTGTTTCCCAAGTCTCCATACTATAAATATGTACCCTATGTTATTCATGAAAAAAGGAGAACGTCATCACATCACGCAAACAACTCTCGGCGCATCGCCACCCCTAATCTTAGGGTTTCATCCAAGTAAGCGCCATGCTGCCCTGATCGCTTCTCACGATCAGGGCAGCATTGTTCTTGCTTTTACCTTGGTATTACTCGTACTGAAGCATTTTTTATGGTGAGTAATGCTAGTCATCCTGATGTTCGTAGCATGGCTTTTAGTAGATTCATCATGCTTTTGTTGCTTACCATCTACGAATATCATGTTGTCTCTGTGCAGTCACGTTTCAATCTTATGCTAATTCTTGTTGCATAGAATTAGTTGCATGGAGGCAACATGTTGCTTCTCTTCTATCTAGTAGATCCAATCTATTACGGTTTGTTCTTATTTTATAAGGATTAGTTTATATCTGCTAGGTTAGGCCCTGCAAACGGATTGGATGTTCCGGTGATGTAATAGATGCTTTATCTTAGCCTTGATAGGGATTGTTCTGGGAATCGGCTCTTGCTAGTTTTTAGGCCTCTGTTTTCGGTTATGGTTCAGTTATCTGTTATGTTCGCTAGGCCTAGTTACGTGTAGGATGTTCCGATCTAGCAGTGAGGCTTTTACCGTCGTGGATCGAATCAGCTGGATTTAATTAAAGCAAGTTTTCCATAATTATTTGCTTTATTCATCATTATCCGGATAGATGCAGATCCAATCTGACACCGGGACACGATCGGCTCTTTAAAGCTGATGCAAGAGTCGTTCCGGGGAGCCGACCACGGCTCGGACTTACGTTTCCACGTGTTTGTGTATGCAGGCAAATCATTACAAGCACGTTCGCACCTTCCTGATCGGGTATAGATCAGGTGGTACGCCTTACATTCTCCGGAATCTCCGGGCGCGTGACGGAATTGCGGGCCGTTGTCCGAGGAAGCAGTGCCTGCCAGCGCCGGCGGCCTCCCGGCTCTTCATGTTGCCTGTCGCTACTCGCCGGTGGGTTTCGACCGACAACACATTCTAGCACGCCCAGTGGGACCTTCATCGACAACAACGCCTGCCGCAGAGATGACAGGATCTCAGGACCAAGTGCCGGTTCCGCTGGTCACCAAACCTGTCACATATGAAGAGCTGACTCTAGAACACAAGCAGAAATACGATGAGGTCAAAGCTCAGTTCGAAGCCGATCTCATCGGCTCTTTTGAGAGGACCCGCAACCATGGCATCAGGTGGAAGGGGTTCTCACCAGAGGGTGCTCTTGACAATGTTGATCTGTCCATGCCGTCAGAGGAGCGAACCAGGGCCCTACGCCAGGAGATGAACTATATGGTGGCTCATATGCTCCATTGGCACTCAGAAAGCCTGTTGAACGAGCTTGAGCGCATGGCACATCGCGTTGTCCAAGAGGTGATCAAGAACCAGTACTCCCCATCGGGACCAATTCTGGGGAGTCATAGGGGGGAAGCTGCATTGCAATCTAGGCCACCGGTGTCCTACTCGCTCGCGGTAGCAGGACAGCAAAGCTCGCCGATCTACGTTGTGTACAAGATCGGCGGTGATCCTGGAGAGGGCCAGTTCCTGAACGAGCCGCCTAAGGAGATCTCGCATGGCTACACATGCGTGTACATACCTGACAACATCAGCGCAACACACACGGGGTAGCTGGTGGGTATAGGAGCCTCAGGAGCAGACGCAGAGAAACAGGCATGGCTGGCAAAGTACGCTACCGGGCCGAGTGCTGAGCCCTTGGCCCCAGGAGTTCTTAGTGTGGAGCAGGTCAGTGCAATACTAAGGGACCAGTTTGGCATCCTACCCAAGAGAAAGGTGATCGGCTATTCCAAGCCGTATCCAAGTGACTACGATTTGATCTCATTGCCACCCAAGTATCGGCTTCCGAAGTTCACCAAATTCAGCGGATCAGAAGGGGCCAGCTCCATTGAACATGTGAGCTGATACCTGACGCAGCTTGGGATGATCTCAGTATCGGATCCTCTGAGGGTCCGTTTCTTTCCCAGTCTCTCACAAGTTCAGCTTTTGGGTGGTACACATCACTGCCTCCAGATTCGATTCGGACTTGGAGGCACCTGGAAGATCAGTTTCACACTCAGTATCATTCATAGGCTGCTGAAGCCGGGATTGTCGACCTCGCCCAAGTCAGGCAGAAGAGAGGTGAAAGTGTTTCAGAGTACGTACAGTGCTTCCGAGAGGTCAAGAACCGATGCTACACGTCACGCATAACAGAAAAGGAAGCGGTTGATTTGGCAGTTCTGGGACTCGCTAAGCCGATCAAGGATCTGGCTTTTTAGTTGGAATTCACCTCTCTAGCACAGATGGTGCAGAAGCTTACGGCATATGAACACTACCACCCTGATCTGTACCAAGAAAAGTTCAAGCGCCATGTTAATATGGCCCAAGCTGGTGATTCCGATGATTCTGGCGAGGAACAAGAAGTGGCTGTAGCAGAGTGGACCCGGGGGGCAAACCCCGTCCCGTGCAAATGGGTCAAACAGAAGGGGCTTGTGAAGGGCTTTGACTTTGATGTGGCCAAGGCAGAGCAGATATTCGATCTACTGCTCAAGGAAAAGCAGTTGAAGATCCCAGAAAGTCACAAGCTAAAAACGGCACAAGAGCTGCAGGGAAGGCTGTACTGCAAGTGGCACCACTCGTTCACCCATGCCACGAATGACTGCGAGGAGCTGCGTCGGCAGATCCAATCGGCTATCGAGCAGGGCCGATTAATTTTGGCCCAACACACGATGAAAGTGGACAGTCAACCGTTCCCACAAGCTAACGTGGTGGAGCTATCAGATTTCGGATCCGAGGGCCAGAATTTGGCATTCCAGATCAACATGGCGGGACCCATGCACCGCCGTGACGAGCAGTGGAGAGAGGCCGGTTCTGGCAAACGGCCCTAGGATGAAGACAAGCCAGAGCAGCAACATGTCACTGAAGAACAAGTGTGTCACATCCGCAACTAGCTCCCAGCTTCCAATCGGCTTCTGGAAAAATACCAGTACCAGTACAAGTTGCGCCGCCGATATGAATCGGAAGAGGAGGAGTACGAGCACCGCACAGGGAGGACGCTGGGGAGACGTCAGGCTATACGAGACCACTGGCATTGCCTGTTCTTCAGGTACTGTTGGAATTTCGGCATGAGCCGATTGCCTACTATAGATGACTACTTGGAGTGCAGGCCCCAGGGACGCCAGCAAGGCGAGACATTAGTGTTCCAGCGCTTAGGGCCCAGAACACGTCACGATGACTGTGTGAGGCGGCCATCCAGGGATGATCTCGAGCCAGAAGAGGAATACAAGTATCATCATCCGCGATGGTGTCCCGATAGGCTAAGCCGATCACAGAAGCGCAGAGTGCAGCGCCTGTGCAATCTCGAAGAGGCGGAAGCAAAGTACCTCGACGTGCTGAGGAAAGCGCGTCCGGATCTCGTGGAGCAAGTCAGGCGACCGCGAAGGGAGGAGAGGCATCCTCCAAGGAGGGAGTGGCGCCCCAAGCAGCCAAGAGCCGATGAGAAGCCATCGGCTGATGTGAACATGGTGTTCGTGGTCCCGTCGGAGTTTCGGGCACCCCAACCGGAAGAATTGGCCATCGCGCAGCTGGATCTCGGCCCACAGCTGATCATCCTCGAAAAGCCCAAGGAGAAAAGCTACAAGCACCTGAAGGGATTGTATCTCAAGGGCCTCTTCGATGGCAAACCTGTGAACAGAATGTTGGTCGACACTGGCACCGCAGTCAACCTGATGTCGTACTCAGTGCTGCGCCGGTTGGGTTGTTCCACTGCTGATCTTATCAAGACCAATGTGATGCTCAATGATTTCAACGGTCAGCCGTCCGAGGCACAAGGTGTCCTCAATGTGGAGTTGACAGTCGGCCGCAAGACTGTTCCAACATCATTTTTCATCGTCAACAGTAAGAGTACATACACAGTGCTGCTTGGGAGGGAATGGATTCACGTGAATTGTTGTGTTCCTTCCACGATGCACCAGTGTTTGGTCCAGTGGGACGGCGATGAAGTGGACGTTGTCTGTGTAGATGATTCTAGCGAGGTTTCGCTTGCAGACATGAATGCCTGGGATGCGGAAGGGCAAGAGCCGATCTCAGGGATCGCGCTGGAAGATTGTGATCGGATTGAAGCGACAAAAAACGGACTGAGGCTGGTCTTATCCACTGGCCTCACAGAGTAGACACATCCTGGCAAGCTACGGAATCCAGCAAGAATAGAGAGGCCGGTCCCAGCGACCGGCCCCAAAAGATGAGTAATATGTACTTGGGGTTACAATTGTTACATTATGTACAAATGATGGCCTTTGCTGAGCATTCAGTTTTGAATAATAACGGAAATGTGGGAACAGCCAGCCCGTGCGGTTGGCCAAAAATTTTTCTTGTCATCTCCCTGTGTTTGCTGTTGATATCGATCTTTCAGACGGCAGCAAGTTAGGGTACGGGTTTACGTCTGCTGACGATTTGGAGGAAGTCGATATCGGTCCCAGGGATAAGCCGCGACCGACATTTATTAGCAAAAAGTTAGACCCAATCTTGCGTGAACAAATGATAGCACTATTGAAGGAGTACCGAGATTGTTTTGCATGGGATTATACCGAGATGCCCGGTCTAGATAGAAATATCGTCGAGCATCGGCTCCCGCTCAAGAAGGGATTTCGGCCATTTCAGCAACCAGCACGGTAGATGAAGGCCGAAGTCCTAGATGAGGTTAAGAAGGAGGTGCAAAAGATGCTGGATGCAGGATTCATCAGGCCATGTCGGTATGCGGAGTGGATCTCCAGCATTTTCCCTGTACAAAAGAAAGATGGCCGATGGTGAGTCTGCGTGGATTTCAGAGACCTCAACAGAGCAACGCCAAAAGATGAGTATCCGATGCCTGTTGCAGAAATATTGATCAACACAACAGCTGGCCATAAGATGATGAGCTTTATGGACGGTAATGCCGGCTACAATTAGATTTTTATGGCCCCAGAGGATGTACACAAGACCGCGTTCAGAGTACCAGGTGCAGTCCGGTTGTTCGAATACTTGGTCATGACCTTTGGATTGAAAAATGCCGGTGCAACATATCAACGTGCCATGAATTACATTTTTCATGATCTCATCGGCAAGTTGGTAGAGATCTACAATGATGATGTCGTGGTCAAGTCCACATCGGCTGGGGGACACCTGGAAGATTTGCTTCAGGTCCTAGAGCGGACTCGGAAGTTTGGGCTCAAAATGAACCCAAAGAAATGTGCTTTCGGCGTATCGGCCGGTCAATTTTTTGGGATTTCTGGTGCATGAACGGGGAATCGAGATTGGCCTGAAGAGTCAAGAAGCTGTGAACACGATGAAGCCACCTACTACGAAGAAAGAGTTGCAGAAGCTCATCGGTAAAATTAACTTTGTCAGACGATTTATTTCTAATCTGTCTGGGCACATCGAACCGTTCATGGGTTTAGTGAAGATCAAATCCGATGATGAGTTTCGCTGGGGGCAGAACAGCAGTAAGCTTTTGATGAAATCAAAGAATATTTATCAAAGCCTCCAGTGTTGGTTCCTCCTCAGCAAGATAGGCCGTTCTATGTGTATCTATCCGTGGGTGACACTTCCATTGCTGCGGTGTTAATCCAGAAGCACGCCGGCCAGGAGAAGGTGGTTTTCTACCTCAGCAGGCGCATGTTAGACGCCGAGACCAGGTATACTGAAATCGAGAAGCTTTGCCTTTGCTTATTCTTTACATGTATAAAGCTTCGTCATATTTTGCTCTCGGCGGAAACAATTATCATATGCAAATCGGATGTCATAAAGCACATGGTGTCGGCTCCTGTTCTAAAAGGCCAGCTTGGAAAATGGATGTTTGCATTGTCAGAGTTCGATATTCGATATCAGTCTGCAAAAGCAATCAAAGGACAGGCATTGGCGGATCTTGTTGCAGACAGGAACAACACTGATATTGCTGCACTATTTATTCGTGCTTGGGCTATGTTTTTTGACGGATCGGCTTGTGATGATGGGTGCGGTGTGGGAATTCTGTTGGTGTCACCTCGAGGGGTGACTTACTCCTTTTCCATCAGGATGACTGCCCCATGCACCAATAATTTGGTGGAATATGAAGCCGTTCGCAAAGGGATGGAACTGCTCCTCGAAGCTGGTGCAGAAGCGGTGGAAATATTTGGAGATTCGAAGCAGGTGATTTCTATGCTCACGGAAGAATATAGATGTGAGAGTGAGGCTCTTTTTCCGATATGGATGCAGTGCCGTGAGTTGATGTCACAATTCAGGTACATCAATTTCCACTGGATACGCAGGACTCTGAACAATGAAGCCAATGATTTGGCATAGATGGCTTCCGGGTACAAGGAAACGGCCGATGGGGTCGACATAGAGATTCATTTTCTAGAACCTGGAGACTGGAGAGCCGATATCTTCAATTACTTGAAGGATTCGGCATGGGGGGCACCCAGGAGGATAAGACTCAAGGCTATGAAGTATGTTCTTATAGGGGATGATATGTTTTACAGAACCTTGGAAGGACTACTGCTTAAATGTCTGGGACCTTCAGAGTCAAATCGGCTCTTGCATGAGGTTCACGAGGGAACCTGCGGTACTCATCAATCGGCTCATAAGATGAAGTGGCTGATTAGGTGATCGGGTTATTACTGGCCCACTATGCTTGAAGATTGCTTCAAATATTACAAGGGATGTCAGGCATGTCAGAGGTTTGGCAAAATTCAGATAGTGCCAGCATCAGTAATGAATCCTATCATCAAACCGTGGCCATTCAGAGGTTGGGCCATGGACATGATTGGTCAGATCAACCCATCATCTAGCAAGGGTCACCAGTGGGTCTTAGCTGCTACAGATTATTTCACAAAGTGGATAGAGGCAGTGCCCATGAGGTCAGTATCGTCAAGAGATGTGATCAGCTTTGTCAAAGAGCACATCATTCACAGATTTGGGATTCCTCAAACCATTACAACCAATGGAGGATCGGTCTTTATATCAGAGGAATTCAGGAAGGTCGCCGATGACATGGGGATTAAGCTGATCAGATCATCTCCATACTATGCCCAAGCTAATGGACAGGCTGAAGCATCAACCAGAGCCTCATCAAGCTCATAAAGAGAAAGATTGATGAATATCCTAGGCGCTGGCATGAGGTGTTGTTAGAAGCTTTGTGGGCAGTATCGTATTTCATGTCACGGGTCCACCAAGACATCGCCGTACCATTTAGTCTACGGCCAAGACGCTATGTTGCCATGGGAAATTACAGCTGGATCAAGGCGTGTCGAGTTCCAGAACTGATCTGACAACTGAACAATATGCAGCCTTGATGAATGACAATGTGGAGGACCTGACAGAGCTAAGACTTTGGTCATTGGAGAGGATTAAGGAAAACAAGGCTAAAGTTGCTCGGGCGTACAACAAGAAGGTCAAGTCAAAGAATTTCCAGGTTGGAGACTTGGTTTGGGAGGCAGTATTGCCATTGGGAACTAAAGATAAAAAGTATGGAAAGTGGTCTCCAACTTGGCACGGGCCGTACAAGATTGATCAGGTTTTGCCTGGGAATCATACATGCTCGAGGAATTGGACGGCGTCAAGTTTTCTGTTGCTGTCAATGGCCAACACCTCAAGAAGTATTTCCCGAGCATGTGGGAAAGCGAGTAACAAGAGCCGATGAGATCCATCTGGCTGTACCGAGAAAGGCCAACACGTTGAGTTGGCCAGTAAAAAAAAAGAAAGAAAGAGATAGGCCAACACGTTGAGTTGGCCGGTAAAAAAAAATGAATGAGAGGCCAACACGTTGAGTTGGCTAGTAAAAATACATATGAGAAGCAAGATAGCCGATGTGTAACCATCGACTTAAGGTGTTTTAAATAAGTACAAGTTTCAGGTTTAACAGGCAACATCAAATGTTTTCTGAATAGTTCTACTAGTTCAGGAATCCTTCTATGGCATGGATGGCTTCTACACGTACAGTGTCAGCTCTTGCAATGATTTCTTCGTCGTCCTTGTCATCGCCTAATATTATCTGTCGACTCAAGGTGCTTATCTCTGCAAACTCTGCTTGTATTTGTTCAGTCATTTCTTGGGCTTCCTGCTTGGAGTTTGCGATCGAAGCTTTCTCCTCTTGGATTAGTCTTTAGGTATTGCGGACCTTTTCTTCAAGTTCCATCAGTTCCTTTTCCAAGAGGTTGAGTCGTCTTGTGCTCTCGGAGATATCAACTTTAGCATCCAGAGTTGCCTTCTTTTGGTTGAGTAGTTTGCACTTCTGAGCGATGTCGGCTTTCAGAGGGATTTGAGAATGACACAGTTCTATTCTCTGTTGTGCTGCCTTCACCTCTGCCCGAAAGAAAGGAAGATGGCCGGCTGGCCAAAGTTTTACTCGAAGTGATTCTGGAAGCTGGGATTCTATCTGCTCAAGAATTTCTTTTATCTTGCTGGAATCATCAACTAGAGTAATGATCGGAGCAGATAGTAGATCCTTGATGAGTTGAAGCTGATTTGCCAAGTTAGCCGATTGCTGCAAAGATGGTGCTTTTGCTCCAAGGGCAGTCAGACCCATTGATGCCGGGTCAAAGGAAAGCAAACCTGAAATGTCAAAGCCCTATGGACATATCTAAAGTTAGAGCAAGGTGCATTTATGAAGCTATCGGCTGGTTCAGAATTGGTTCTTGTAATTTTACCTGTTCTGAAGAAGAAGCGTTGGGCGGTTCAAGAGCGATCGTCCTAATAGAGCTTGTGTCGACATCAAGAACATTGATTGTGTCAGCTTGCCCCTCGCTTGCCTCTATCAGTACATCAGGATTTGCAGTCATCTCATGTTGTACTGGGCTTTCTGCATTGGGGATGTCTTCAGCCATGTCCTGAAAATAAAATTACG
The DNA here is from genome assembly GCF_016808335.1 of Panicum virgatum. Lineage (NCBI taxonomy): Eukaryota > Viridiplantae > Streptophyta > Magnoliopsida > Poales > Poaceae > Panicum > Panicum virgatum. The sequence continues at coordinate 55,926,940 of NC_053143.1, read as the reverse complement.
GTCAACCAGAATATATGTGCATAAGGAAGAAGTTTTAGAAAAGATGAATTACCTGGTTGGAGTTAGTATCTAATGGACTTGGGGAAGATTGGACAATTTTCTTAATGATCCTTTTTGTAATCATCTTCCTCTTTTTGGTTGGAACTCAGGGGGCAAAAATTGTAGAAGCTTGTCTTCGTTTGGAAGCCGACTGAAGTAAGTCTGGCTGAATAATCATTATCACTTTCTTCATTGGTGGTGATCCCTTGCAAAAGAGTACATCAGGGCCAGTTGGAAGAAAGTGGAATGGCTCCCCGTTGCTGGTCATAGGTTCTGGACCATCTTGTTGCTGCAAACAGGGTGAGCAGGATTAGTTAAGAGAAAAAATAGAGGACTTAGAAAGAATGAATACATAAATTCAGTACCTCTTCTTCGGGGATTACGTATTCAGGGTCAATTTACTGCAGTCGAGGACCTAGAGCTTTCCTGAATACATGTGTTTTCCACATTCCCCACCATGTGCTAAAATCGATTGATGAAGGATCAAAGGACAGATCGGCTGGTATTGGAATGTGGAGATCATCGAACATGCTGTAGCATCTTGAGCTGGTGAGACCATCGGGCAGTTCGGCTCTACTCTCCACCAAGTGGTGAATATGGAAGTGGGGACTTGTCCTAGGCTAAATTGCCGAGCTGCTATGACTGGTTGGTAAGTTTCGTAACCTGGCTTGATAATTCTATTGGAGGTGCTGATACCAACAGGAAGGAAGCCAGGTCAGATCATTAAAGAATACAGATGCCGAGTGATGTTGTCATCGGCAAAGCTATCTAATCTGAAGGCAATTGGGTTCTCAAAGACTTCAGATTCAGTGAATGGGAAAAAGAGAGGGTTGTCTAGACCTTTATAGAAGACTCTGAACCATTTTGCTACATCTGTCGGGTTCAGTTTACTGCCAGGAAGACTAAATAAAGCTTGGCCATAACTAGTACATCTAATTGGTTTGCCACTCTCATCAGGAAAGGAATTCTTGGTCAGGCCTTGGAAGTTTGGGATCTGGTGTTGAAAGTACAGTTGTGCCCACAACTGAATAAACCACCAATGGCCTCCAGTTCTCTGTTTCTTTTGGTTAAGCAAGTTAGATGTCATCAAATGGAGATATCTGTAGGTTTCTCCAAGGAAAAGTTTACCTAGGCCAGTGCGGTTGCCATGGGCCAGATGATAGGCCAAGGGAAGATAATTCTTAGTTGGAGCTAAAGAAGGGCCACAGAAGATGAAGTGCTCTAGCCAAAGATTTAAGAAGGCTATGTGTTTCTTTTTGCTCACTGAGCCTTTTGTTTTCATGTGCTGATTCATATATGTGCTCCAGTTTGTGCAGTTAGCTTTAGATGAAAGTTTGAAGGGAACTTCTGTCATTCTGTGAGCAGCAGGATTTGGATATTCAATATCAAGGCCAGTAATCATGGTGACATCTAGCAGAGTAAGGGTCATGGGTCCATGACCGAAGAGGAACAGTTCAGAGCATCGGACCAGAAATAGCCGATGGTTTTCAGAAGGTTTTCATCTTTGTCAAGTGGCGACAGTGATAAGCTAAGTGCATCAGCTATGTTTAATTCTTGCCACAAGAGCATGTGAGCTTTTGCTATTCTACTATACCATGTAATCCAGCTTTCAGGTGGATTGGGCCAGGCTCTTAGGCAGTTGGCCCAGGAATTCAAATCAATGTTTTGATTCATGAAAGGAACCCTATTTGCTTCACAAGAGATCAAATCTATGGGGTTTTCATAGGTTCGTGGGCCAAGACAGAAAGATTTTGGATTGGAAGGATGCGGCAGAAGAATGTCTGACACCTGAAGTTCAGGAATTCAGAAGTATGCATATAGTGTCAGGTTTCAGAGTTTAATGTTTCAGAGGCTTAATAAGCTAAAGAAAGTTAAAAGGATTGGGCTGGATATTACCTTCAGGCCGCAGATTGCCGCATCATCGATTGCAGAATTTATTGTCTGAGCTGCAGAATCTGCCATGGTTCAGATCTGTTGACTTAGGGATTGGGCTCTGATTCAAATTCCGGATGCTTAGCGAGTTCTTGCTCGAATTTGTAGAGCTGGGTTTTCGAATTACACTCGGATTTTAGAGTTTGTTTCGAGTTCGGTTCAAGGTGGAAGTGATACTCTACTCTTGTGCGGGTTGCTTCTAGTTTGAATTTCGTCGGCTCTTAGATATTTATAGAAGCCTGATGCGTTGCCATTGGCTTTTTGGAAAATAAATCAAACACACAGCAATTGAAGGAAATTAACTTCATTAAAAGGAAAGGTTTTTGAAAGGAAAAAGCTGATTTTTACAAAGGAATTAATCCTTCGGCTTTACAATCCTACTCCTACCGTACTACTTCTACTGCTCGTAGGTACCTAGTACCTACGGCGTTTGGGGCTCTGGGCCGGCGCATCTCCGCAGTCGTTGCCGTCATCGTCGTCGTCATCGCTGTCGTCGTCCTCATCGTCGTAGCTGTCGTCGTCGTCGAAGGCGCTGCTTGCTGCCGCCCTCGGACCCGAAGTCGCTGCTCCGACCACCGCCGCCGCTGTTCTCTTCCTCGTTGTTCTCCTCGGAGGACCCGAGGAATCGGAAGGGTTTCCCTCCCATTAGGTCGTCGCCGGAGGAGGAGTCGATCTCCTCTTCCGAGGAGGAGTCGACTCCATCCCAAGAGAAAGCATCGTCGCTGATGCTCTCCAGTTCCTCTTGGAATAGGAACTGGAGGTCTTCCCCCTCGGTCTCGGTCTCGGGCTCGTCCTCCTCGGAGACGACCCCGAAGTCAAACTCCTCTGCATCCCAATGCAGAGGAGCCAGCGCCTCGTACGCTGCTGTCGGGTTCCACTCAGGAGTCGGCTCTCAGCTCTCCGTGATGGAGTCGATAGAAGAAGCGGAGAGGGAAGAAGAAGAAGGAGAAGAGGAGGAAGAATCTCTGAAGGAGTTGGAGCCGGAGGAGGAAGAAATCGCCATGGTTACTAGAGGTGGGGTTTTTTGTGCTACTTGGCTTTGGAGGAAGTTGAGTTTGCCGTGAAGAAGAGCCGATTCGGGGTGAGATTAAATAATGAAAGATGGAAGACAGATAGGCAGTTTTCACATTCTACGAGGAGCCAGTTGCAGAGGCGTTGCGTCTTCCTTGGTGGTTGTCGTGTGTTTTAATGAGCATTAACGGGAAGATGAAGCGACGGAGTGGTTTTGGAATTATCATTGCCAAAACCAGGGGGGTATGTGTTATCACCATAAATTAACAGGGTTAATTAATGGGCCGCGAGTGAGTTGGGCTTAATGAAGAGATTAAAGAAGGCTTACGAATCGGCTCCTGCGTGAGCATTTGGGCCACATGGGCCATGTATCTTTAGATTTAGTTCAAGATTAGAGATAGAGTCCGATTGGGACAAGCTAGGATTAGATTGTTTCCCAAGTCTCCGGACTATAAATATGTACCCTATGTTATTCATGAAAAAAGGAGAATGTCATCACGTCTCGCAAACAACAACTCTCGGCGCATCGCCACCCCTAATCTTAGGGTTTCATCCAAGTAAGCGTCATGCTGCCCTGATCGATTCTCGTGATTAGGGCAGCGTTGTTCTTGCTTTTACCTTGGTATTACTCGTACTGAAGCATTTTTTTATGGCGAGTAATGCTAGTTATCCCGATGTTCGTAGCATGGCTTTTAGTAGATTCATCATGCTTTTGTTGCTTACCATCTACGAATATCACATTGTCTCTGTGCAGTCACGTTTCAATCTTATGCTAATTCTTGTTGCATAGAATTAGTTGCATGGAGGCAACATCTTGCTTCTCTTCTATCTAGTAGATCCAATCTGTTACGGTTTGTTCTTATTTTGTAAGGATTAGTTTATATCTGCTAGGTTAGGCCCTGCAAACGGATCGGATGTTCCGGTGATGTAATAGATGCTTTATCTTAGCCTTGATAGGGATTGTTCCGGGAATCGGCTCTTGCTAGTTCTTAGGCCTCTGTTTTCGGTTATGGTTCAGTTATCTGTTATGTTCGCTAGGCCTAGTTACGTGTAGGATGTTCCGATCTAGTAGTGAGGCTTTTACCGTCGTGAATCGAATCAGCTGGATTTAATTGAAGCATGTTTTCCATAATTATTTGCTTTATTCATCATTATCTGGATAGATGCAGATCCAATCTGACACCGGGACACGATCGGCTCTTTAAAGCCGATGCAAGAGTCGTCCCGGGGAGCCGACCACGGCTCGGACTTACGTTTGTGTATGCAGGCAATTCGTTACAAGCACGTTCGCACCTTCCTGATCGGGTATAGGTCAGGTGGCACGCCTTACATTTTCCGGAATCTCCGGGCGTGTGACGGAATTGCGGGCCGTTGTCCGAGGAAGCAGTGCCTGCCAGCGCCCCGACGACCTCCCGGCTCTTCGTGTTGCCTGTCGCTACTCACTGGTGGGTTTCGACCGACAACACACGCGAGTCTGATACCACGGTTGGAGCGAGAGAACAGGAACATGGCCTTCGCTCAGACCCACTTGGTGTCGATACTCCGCCAGGTCCGCGAGTCCGAGTTGCAGACAAACAAGATGATGGATGCCAAAGACAAGGCTGAGGATAAGCTGCGACAATCTGAGGCAGAGCGCCGCAAGATGGCCAAGCAGATGGAGGATCTTCACCCGATCATCACCGATCGGAAGATTCTGGAGACTACTGTCAGCGGCAAGGTCACTGAGCTGGAGACCCGCCAGAGGGAGAACCAAGACAACCTCACCCAGCTACTCCGCTCGGTCACGTACTACCGCGACAAGGCCGACCGTCTGGAGCAGACTTGGAGGCTGACTGATGCAGTGAGGGTGTCCGAGCTACAGGAGTTGCAGGACCAGCTTCCAGATGGGAGTAGGACCAAGATCCGCAAGGAGAACTTCGAGCCTATCCCTACGAGAGCTTGCCGCCAGCTATCGAGACCCCGGAGGTTCTACAGAGCCTGAAGACCGTCAGGGAGATCTTTCCCCATGACTACCTAGAGGAGATCAAGAGGGTGTTCCCGTTCCACAAGCGCCCCCGTTCAGAGTAGGGTGTGTTACTAGTAGAGCTAGAATAAGGTAGTTGTAGAGCAGCAGCCGCCGATGTCCCATCCCGGCGTGAGAGTCATGAGTGGTGCCGAGGACCAAAATGCCGGTAGCATTGTCATGATGTGTCATGTAATCGCTAAGAGTCACCCCTTTTGAGTTTTTCACGATGTATCTCTCTAGAGCGTGAGTTGGGTGTGCTATCCAAGGGTTAGGGTTTTAGCCTCAGATAAGCACTAGCGTCTCTTGTACTTTATGCATGTTAACTGAGTGATTGGATCTTATACTGATGCTTTATGTTATTGTTTCGTTCTTCACATTGATTATATAATTACTAAGTTTTGTATGACTCTTCTTTTTGAGTGACATTCGTTAAACCTTTTAACCTTCGTGTTTTGGAAGATGTCGATCCGTCGATCCAACCGGATCATGGCCCGCTTCGAGGAAGCCGCTCGTGAGGAAGCCGCTGTCGCCGCATGTGGCCGTGGACGTGACCAAGGACGTGGCCGCGGACGCGGACGTGCTCCCGCGCCAGCACTGCCTGCGGGCATGGCAAGGGCGCAGCGCCGGCTGCCCAGGCCCCTCAATAGTACCAAGGGTAGGCAGAGGGAGAAGATGATGAGGACGAGGAAGTCGACGAAGAGATCGAGGTGGATCTACCACCACAGCACCAACAGGCACCGCCACTGCCACCACCACTGCCTAACCTCGTTGAGGTCATGGCTGCTCAGACTCAGTGGATGCAGCGCCTGACCCAGATCGCCGAGCAGGGGGTTCAGCACAGGGGACCATACCCCGCCCCCAGGAGGAAAGCCTGCAACGGAAGATCAAGAGGTTCATCCGTCTGAAGGCGCCGACGTTCAGCTACTCGAAGGACCCGATGGACGCCGACGACTGGCTCAAGGTCATCGAGTCGAAGCTTGACCTCACCGACTGCAATGACGAGGAGTGTGTCGCCATTGCCGCGCACCAGCTGGAGGGACCCGCTAAGTCCTGGTGGGACAGCTACTGCGACTCCCACACAGATCCCGCTCACATCACCTGGGAGGAGTTCGCTAAGGCATTTCATGACCAGCACGTGCCGAAGCAAGTGATGATTCAGAAGGCCCAGGATTTCCGCACAATGGTCCAGGGTACCATGAAGGTGGAAGAGTACGAGCGCCACTTCATGAACATGATGCGATACGCCCCTGACGACACCAACACCGATGAGAAGAAATAGTTCTGGTTTCAGCGTGGCTTGCACCACGGTATTCGCCAGCTGGTGGCCGGATGTGAGTTCCCCATGCTCCGCCTCCTGGTGAACCGTTGCATCGCTGCAGAGAAGGAAAGGCTTACCTGGGAGGATCGCCAGTGCAACAAGAAGAGAAGGGCTGACCAGCCAATGCACGACCGCCCTTTCCAGAAAACAGGAGTGCACCACCACCCCTATCCAGGAGCAACTACCGCTCCGGCTCCGTCCCACCAAACAGGAACTTCGGAGGGGGAGGCAACCAGAACAACTACAACAGGGGACCAGCTCAAGGTGGAGGAGGCTACAACCGCTTCCAGCAGGGGCAGCGAGCTAACACCGGTACCGCTCTGGTTGTTTGCTTCACCTGCCACAAGCCTAACCACAAGTCCTTCGACTGCCCCGACAAGAGGACCCAAACGCCTGCGCGCGGCCCAGCACCCGTTGACCGTCCTGCGTAGACACCTCGCACCACCGACCGTGGTCGCCTGAACCACATGACTGAGGAGGAAACTCGTGAAGCACCAGAGGTGGTGACAGGTATGTACCTAGTCAATGGAGCAAAAGCTTTGGTATTGTTCGACTCTGGAGCGACTAGCTCCTATATTTCTACCAAGTTTGCTACACAGAACTCCCTCCCCATGACCATTAGAAGCCGACCCATAGTAACCAGTTCCCCACTGGGAGATCTTAGGTGTACCCTTGAGTGCAAGGGGGTGAGGATCATGATACAAGGAATGCCTTTCATGGTTGACCTGACTGTACTGAAGTCAGAAGGGATAGATGTAATTTTGGGAATGGATTGGTTAACGAAACATAAGGGAGTCATCTCATGCTCACCTCGTCTTGTAACCTTAGAACACCCTAGTGGAAGAAAAATAGAGGTAGAACCCCTAAAGTCCCGAGATGTACCTTGGGTATACCACCTAGAAAGTGCAGAGGAGCAAAAACTACATGATGTACCAGGATGTGTTTCCGGAAGAGTTGCCAGGACTACCGCTTGACAGGGACATCGAGTTTGCGATCGACCTAGTACCAGGTACAGCTCCGATTGCTAAACGGCCCTATCGGATGTTGGTGGAAGAACTGGTAGAACTAAAGAAGCAGCTGAAGGATTTGCTAGATAAGTGTTATATCCGACCTAGCGCTTCACCGTGGGGATCACCAGTCTTGTTCATGAGGAAGAAGGATGGGTCCATGAGAATGTGCATTGATTACCGCTCCTTGAATGCGGTAACCATCAAGAACAAGTATTCGTTGCCAAGAATTGATGATCTGTTAGATCAACTCATGAGGGCCAAGTTCTTTAGCAAGATAGACTTGAGGTCTGGTTACCACCAGATGAAGATTCGCCCGGAAGACATTCCGAAGACAGCTTTCGTGACCAGATACGGCCAATATGAGTTCACTATTGTGTCCTTTGGACTGACCAATGCCCCGGCCTACTTCATGAACATGATGAACAATGTGTTTATTGAAGAATTGGATAAGTTTGTCGTGGTCTTCATTGACGACATTCTAATATATTCCGAGACCGCAGAAGAACATGCAGAGCACCTGCAGATTGTACTCGAGAAGCTAAGGCAGAACCAGCTATACGCCAAGTTCAGCAAGTGTGAGTTTTGGCTAGAGAAGGTTGCATTTCTGGGACATGTCCTGACAGCCGAGGGTGTTGCAGTGGACACCGCCAAAATAGAAGCCGTAACAGAGTGGCAGCAACCAAAGAAAATCACTGACATCAGAAGTTCTCTCGGATTGGCCGGATACTACCGCCGATTCATTGAAAACTTCTCGAAGATAGCCAAGCCAATGACAAAACTGCTCAAGAATGGTGTACCTTTCATCTGGTCAGAAAAATGTGAAGCCAGCTTTCAAGAACTCATGTCCAAGCTTACTACTACCCCGGTCCTTACACTCCCGGATATCCGGAAGGACTTCGTGGTGTATTGTGATGCTTCTCGCCAAGGTCTTGGATGTGTACTGATGCAAGAAGGCAAGGTGGTTGCCTATGCTTCACGCCAACTTAGAAAGCATGAAGAGAACTACCCGACGCATGACCTTGAGCTCACAGCAGTTGTGCACGCGTTGAAAATTTGGAGGCATTACCTGATTAGCAACAAATGTGACATCTACACCGATCACAAGAGCTTGAAATACTTCTTCACCCAGTCAGAACTGAATATGAGGACAGATATAGCTGAGTATGTGGCTAAGTGTGACACGTGCAGAAGAATCAAGACCGAGCACCAACGTCCGGCAGGACTGCTCAAGCCTTTGGATATTCCAGTATGGAAGTGGGATGACATCAGCATGGATTTCATCCTGGGATTACCACGTACTCAGAATGGACATGATGCTATATGGGTGATTGTTGATCGATTGACCAAGGTGGCTCACTTTATACCCATCAGTGACCGATACAGGGTTGCCAAGTTGGCAGATTTGTATGTCGACAACATTTTTGCGACTGCATGGGGCACCCAAGAGTATAGTATCAGATAGAGGGCCACAGTTCACCGCCCGGTTCTGGCAGAGCTTGCATGAGTCCATTGGAACCACACTAAAGTACAGCTCTGCGTACCACCCCCAGACAGATGGTCAGACGGAAAGAGTCAACCAAATACTCGAAGATTTGCTGAGAGCATGTGTCCTGACCTATGGCACAGACTGGGAAAAGAGCCTGTCATATGCAGAGTTCACCTACAACAACAGCTTCCAAGCTAGTCTCAAGATGTCACCTTTCGAGGCATTATATGGCAGAAAGTGCAGAACACCACTGATGTGGTCAGAAGTCGGAGAGCGACCCTTCTTCGGACCAGAATCAATCGAAGAAGCAGCCGAGAACATGACCAAGGTTCAGGAGAACTTGAAGATAGCCCAGAGCTGACAGAAGAGCTACGCAGATAAGAGGCGAAACGACCTTGCCTTTGAAGTCGGGGATCATGTGTACCTGAAGGTATCACCACTTCGTGGAACTCGGAGGTTCCATGTGAAAGGGAAGCTTGCACCAAGGTACATTGGCCCATATCCAGTGATCCAGAGGATCGGAGAACTAGCGTACAAGCTGCGGCTACCAGAAGAACTTGGTGGAGTACACCCGGTTTTCCATGTGTCTCAGCTACGCAAATGCTTGCGAGTGCCAGATGAAGCTATACCGGCAGAAGCAGTGGATCTGAAGGATACTCTCGAGTATATGGAATACCCGGAGAGAATACTAGACAGAGCTATCAAAGAGATGAGGAGGACCTCTATACCCTACTGCAAGGTTCTGTGGAGCAATCACACAGAACGAGAGGCCACTTGGGAGAAGGAGGCCGACCTGAAGGAGAAGTACCCGCACCTGCTCGAAACCCAGGTAAACCCTTAATCTCGGGGACGAGATTCTCGTGAGGGGGGAAGACTTTAACATCCCGTAATTTTACAGAATGTTATAATCTTCAAAAATACGAATTTTCAAAAACTTTTTGCGTGGAATTGTTGGTAGCTAGGATCACTTAAGGGATAATGCTATTCTTTCCCAAATTCTTACAATCTAAAATATAATTCTAACACAAGGACCTAAATGTTAGTGTGCCACATTTGGACTTGGAGTTTAATTGCCTCTACTTGTTTCAAATTCGTCTGAATGGTTTTTGTTTGAATTGTGTGGTATTTGATTTGAATTAAAACCATTCATATCAAATACAAAAAGCTAACCTAAGCCTACTAACTAAACCGGGCCGAGACCCACCTAACCTAGCCGGCCCAACCCACCTTTCCACCCCGTCCAGCCCAAAACCGGCCGCTGCGGCCCGGTCACGTGCGCCCACGCGCGCGGACGCACGTGAGGCCCAGCCAGCCTGCTTCGTCCGGCCCGCTACACCTTTTCCCCACGCCCGTTCGCCGCCGTGAGCCACTGACAGGCGGGCCCCGCCTATCAGCTTTCCCTTCCTCCTCACAACCACCCGCGCTCCCCTGCTTTTTCCGCCGCGGCGCTCCGTGATAGCGCATGGAGCGCATCTCCCGCCGGCCGCCTGCCCTGCTGACGCCCGTTTCTGCCCTCACTGTCGGCCACGACTCCCGCCGTGCGCGCACGACCCGCCCGCGCCCGGGAAAACCCTAGCACGGAGCCCCTTGATGATGCCACGCGTCCGCCAGGCGAGCCCGTCACATCCGCGTCGTTCCTCAGCATCCGGGTCACCCCTAAACCCTAGCACCTCGCCTATAAAACCCCCACGGCCGCACCCCGAAAACCCTAGCCACCCAGGGGTTTTCCCCTTCGCCACCGCCGCCAAGAGAGAGGAAAACAGAGGAAGAAAGGAGGAGAGGAAGGGAGAAGAGAAAGGAAGGAGAAGGACCCGCCGCCGGAGCTTCCCCACGCTGGCGACCCGAACCTCCACGCCAACGTTGCAGCGCTGCACGGCACTGCATCGGCCCACCTGCACCGAGTCGCCACTGCTCCGAGACCCTCATCCACAAGCCGCCAGGTGAGCGCCGCCGTTCCGTCGCGCCTATCCTCCCCTTGTGCCGGCGATGCCTTGGCCGCCGCTGAACCGACCCTAGACAGCCCTAGAAAGCCCTTTCCCTCTTGTGTGTGCATGCCTGCAGGAGCCCGACGAGCCGCGCCGCCGTTCACCCCGCAATCCGCCGAACCCTTAGCACCGTCGTGCGAAGCGCGGCCACGCCGTGGCCCTGGGACCTCAGGTGCCCGCGCACGTGCGTTTTCCCGCGCCAGGACCGCCAAGAATGAGCCCTGGCCGTCCTATCTCCTGCACCTCGCTGCCGTAGCCTCGTAGTGGAGGACCGCGCTGCCGCCGGCGCGTCTTGGCCTCGCCAGGGCCTTGCCGGCGAGCGTACCCGCGTGCTGGCCGAAGGCAGCGCCCTTGTCCCTAGCTAGTGCACGCGTGTGCGGGCCAACGCCCAAGGATGGGCCTTTGCCCGCTAGAACACCAGGCCGAGCCACCATTTCCATGGAACATCGCCGCGCCCACGCCGCGTCGTCGCGTTCGCGGCGTGGCGAGCCTGCCCAGCACACACAAGACACACACAAGCACACACGCGCTAGAGTTCGCACCGGATCGAGAGGAAGCCGCACAGGATCCAGGAGTCACCGACAAGTGGGCCGGAGTTGTCAGCCGCAGCGGGGAGAGAAGAAAAAGAAAAAGAAGGAGGAGAGGACAGGCCGAGTTCGGCCCAGAAGGCCACGGAGGAAGAGAAGCCCAGGAGGACATTCGACCCAATGACGCGCGCTTTCTTTTTCTTTTCTTTCCACGGCACCGACACACGGGTCCCACCTGTCGGTGAGACCCGCTGGCTGACCAGTGGGCCCCCTGAGACTGGCGGCCGTTGACCGTTGATCGGGTCAACGTTGACCTGGTCAACGATGACGTCAGCATGGGGTCATGCTGACGTCATCATACCCGACCCCCTGATGATGTCATGCTGATGTCAGCATGCCACGTGGCACGCCCAGAGGCTGCCACGTGTCACTGATTTTCTTTTATGTTTTCCGAAATTCTTTTATTATTTCCAGAAATGCTTTTAGGCTTAGAAAATTGATAATAAATCAACCGTAGCTCCGAAAATTATGAAACCAGTTTCATAATTCTTCTAAAATCATGACCTACATGTTAGAGTAGGAGTTGCTGTGTTTTGGTTCTTTTGAGGAGTTTTGTGTATCTTTGCACTTGGACCCTTATACTTTCCCGTAATTACGATTAGGACCTGACGCCGAGGAGCAGACCGGAGGCTACGACTACCCCGACTTCCAGGAGCACTACGAGGAGACCCCAGGTTCGCACCCATCCATGTTTTGAGTACCTATTAGGCATCACTTGCTAGACACGCTACGCCCCCAAATTGAGTGTTGACATGAGCTTGCATGGCCATTTACTACTGTATTCCTTGTTACCCATGTTTATCATTGTTGTTGTATGCTATTGCTACTATGTGTGTGAGATTGGGGTTTGGGGAATACACATATATCATACAGTCCTTGCGTGCTGGAAGATGCCTCCACCTATATAGGAGTTGGGGATAGGTTACAGCGGGGCGAGCGGACCCTTTCTCCGACCTTAGGGTTGGGAGCTAGGGGTTATGTGTTGGGCACGACCCTGTGAGCACCTGTGATAGGTGACGAGCACCTGTGGTGGGTGCAAGGCTGTTCCCGTGGGAACATGAGTTGAGGAGTTGAGGTGGCGATACCTGTAATGGGTGCCGATCGCGAATCGTGTTTACGGAACGCAAATTGTGGACGAAGACGCTCGCCCTTGCGTGATTAAGGACTTGACTTTGTGGCCCTAGTGACGGAACTATGTCAAACGTGCACACCACTTATCCTTTATGAGGAGGGACCCAGCCCGAGCTAGCTACGCGAGGCACCATTACTGCTGGAGGAGAGTGTTTCAGTGTCAGGGGGAGTGGGCAGGACCCTTTAGCCCCCGATCGCAGGATCCATGGAGATTCCATTCTAGATAGCTTCACAGCCCCGGGCGACCTACTGCGGGAGGACGCGCCCCAGACCGGGAGTAGGATGGTGCCGTAGCCGTTAGTTTCGTTGACTGGGGCCTCAGAGATAGTCGGAGTTGCTTGCCGGCTGGATTCGGGGCGAGTGGGTACAGGTGTACAACCCCTGCAGGGTGAAAACTATATATATAGCCACGTGCTCGGTCATGTACAACTCTTGATCTGGCCCCACGAATGTAATTAGATCCACATATACTTTTCTACCTTCCTCTAGTCCACTTTTCTGCTCGGATAGCAGCTGAGGTGCGGGGAGAGGGAGTTCCCGCACCGAACTTGGGTAGTTGTTGTAGTGGAAGTTAGTTGACCGGGAGTCTGGAGTGCCGGAGCTGCCCGCGTCTGAAGGAGAATGGATGACTTATTATAAATGATTGCATAGGAAACCATAGCCTTTCCTTGGCATTGTTTTTACCTTTATGCATCCACATATGGCTTCATGCAGATGGTGACGTGGACCTATCCCATCCTTGGGGATAGATTGGGTAGATGCAGGGTATGACTCGGAGTACGATAACAACGACGACGGGTGGTACGACTGAAGGCGTGCTACACTCAAGGATGCCTGTGAAGAAGAGGATTCCTGGAGGAGGACCAGCATGAAGACCTAGTTACCGTTACGCTTTCTGTTTGCACCTCATTTAGCCCAGCGGGCTTGTACTCGGAGATTATTACTGTTATCCCGAATGTTGTAATAAGTTAAACCCATGATTGTTCTGTAATCGCTGGTATGACTGTGATTTCTGCCTGAAATGAGTTCTGTATGTAATAGCGACTGATCTAGGGACTATCACGACGATACAGGGAGTCGGGTTGCCATTTCGGGAACCCGGTTCGTTTCACCCTCGGTCAGAGAGTCCACAGGGCGACGAGGCGTATCCGGGAAGAGATCCTCGGCCACTATAGCATCATTAATGCCTTCTGTGCTGTATCCTATACATCCACGTTGGGCCCACCTGTCAGGATCTCAATGCCTGTGTACGCGTCTCCCTTGAACTATAAAAGGGAGACGCTCGTTAGAGAAAAGACAACTCTTTCGACTCTTAGACATTCTAGATCCATCCTCAGTCCAGAACAAGGCAGAGGATAGCCATACGCAAGAGCAATACAACTCACAGTGGACATAAGGTATTACGCTCCGGCGGCCCGAACCACTCTAAACCTTCTGTGTTCATCATGTTCTTACTCCCTAGGTAGATCTGACGAATCGCTTAGCACTCCCCCGAGTTCATTCTCCCTTAGGGTTTAGGCGGGTGCATACTACCACTCGGCTGTGGATTTGCACACCACGACAATATTTATTCTGTGTCGGCTGTCTTGCACTTCATCTTTGCATCTGAACCTGTTCTTTGCTCTATCTAGTGGGAGTCTCCTATCTAGTGCTCCAGTGCAGTCAGTTTACCAAATCTGTTATCTTGGCAATAACTTTTTCTTGTCAGCTCATATGGTGAATTTTTGTTAACTTTTTTCAAGGGATAGATTGATTACGCATGATGATGAGAACTTGAGAAGATTGGTTTACTGTGAAGAATTAGAATGTGTCCTATTATTTATTTCTTTTTGAATCTGCATGTTCTGCTATTAGAGAAGTATGGTAACCGTGACCTTCTCATATGTTACACTTCTTCCATGCATCTGTACCATAGTCATGGTGGAAAGATGAAAATTATTTTTGATTCTCTATGGCTGTTTGCGTATGAAATTGGTATGCATGTTGAAATGGATGTAGACCATGATAATATTTTTGATGTTATTATCTGTGATGTTTTTTGAAATCGGTCGACAAGTATATATAGTTGGGCCTAAATTTATGTGACAAATCAACTTGGCCCATAAACAAATGCAAAATCAATTGTGGGCTGAAATGGGCTCAAAGCCTAAATAAAAGAAATTTTTATGCAACAAATCAGCTTGGTCCAAAACAAGTTTATGACGATTAAATTCGTCACAAATTTCATGCCATGTCAACTGCCACATCACTTGCCACGTAGGATCCCATCCATTGCCATGTCATCTGCTTGAGCTGGTTTATGACATTTTGAATAGAGCTTTATGACAGAAATACACCGTCATAAATTTATGATGTTGCAAGGAATGTCATAAGATTTATGACAAAAATATATGTTTTCATCACTGATCAAGAAATGTGACCCTTGATTGGTGACGAAAGTATTTTCGTCCCTCGGTTGTCATAAACTTTGATTGATGACGTTAATTTATTGTTTAGTGACAAAAACATAACGTCATTGGATGACAAATCTCTTGAAGTGATCCTTGGGCACCCCACCTCCTCCTTCATCCCCCGTCGCTTGGTGCGGCATCCCCTTCCGTGGGTTTCACGGCCTCCTCGGATCCGCGACCGTCAGATGAAGCACGAGCGGCACGACTCAGTTGAGACCTCGACGCATGCTCCTCCATCGTTGCCAACGCCGGCGCCCACGAGGTCAAGCACGAGGGCTCAGATGAGGGAGATGACCCCGAACTCGACGTCAAGCAGAAGTCGGCGAGTCAAATTGCAACCTTTGAATTGAGATGTTATGGTTTGTGATTTGAGATGTTGTATGAGATTATACGATTTCATCAGATGAAATTTAGTGCTGTAATAGTTGAATTCGAGTGTTGCGTGCATTATTTTTCGATGTTGAATACATGCATTTCTAGTGTTGCATGAATTTTGCGTTGTTTTTTAATGTTGTGTGAAACATTTACTAATGCTGCGGTGGGATTGTCCCCTTTGAATGGGTTGTGACGCAGTGATTTTTTTCAAACGTTGATGTTATAGCAGTTGATTTTCAATATTGCGTGTATTGTTTTTCGGTGTTAAAAATACGCATTTATAATGTTGCACGGTGTTAAAAATACGCATTTATGATGTTGCACGGAGCATCCAACGGGGAACAATGCCATTAGACGTCCGGGCGGTAGACCTGCCCTTTAACAAGCGATTGCTGTCGGGATCGGCAGCCTTTTATTATGGCCGGACGCAGATGCAGTAGTTGTTGCTTCGACGGTCTGTGGGTCCCGCCACCCAAAATATCCACTCTCACCTTTCATCAGCCCGGCACGGCACTATGATCATTCTTAGAATGAGCCACTTGTTCCGCCGCCTAGTTAGCTTATATTCCACTCGTTTTCCGTTCCATCCATGCTTCTCTTGCCTGAGTTGCCTCACCACCCTCACGCGCATGCTCTCTTCGCTCCACTGATCCACATAGCTTGGCAGGTGGAAGACTCTTGCGAAGCTTTAATTTGCCGCTCCTGCTAGAGCTCGTTGGATCTGAGGGGAGAACTTCACTGGCCCAGTTAACTTGCAGCTGTTTAATTTCTTGCTTGGCCTTTTGCACGCAGAGGCCACTACTACACAATATATCATTGCCAACGCCCCATCACCGCCGGTTTGTTTCGAACCGACGGTGATAGACTATCACCGCCGGTTCGTAATACGACCCGGCGGTGATGCTCTCGACAACATCACCGCCGGGTCGTATTACGAACCGGCGGTGATACATAAGCATCACCGCCGGGTTGTAATATGACCCGACGGTGATGTGTTGTCCACCTATTTTTTTTCATTCTCCCCTCCCCCCTCTCTCTCTCTTCTCTCCGGTATTTTTTTTCCGCTCCGGCGGCGGCGGCGATTGCCGGCCATGGCCAGCCACTTCACCTACATCCACGAGCTCCGCGAGCTCATCGCCTCCTCCACCACCGCCTCCGCCGGCTCCACCCCGGGCTCCGCGCACCTCGAGGTCAAGCTCCGCGAGGTCCTCCCCAACCTCCTCCGCGACTACATCATCCCTTCCCCCAAAGGTTCGTGCGCCGCCCCCCTCCCTCACTCAACATTCATTTGAGCTGACCCGTTGCTCAAGCTGGTCGCCTACACGGCGCTCAAGTTCCCCGGGGTCTTCTACAACGGCCGCGCCGCCGACGTCATCAGCGTCATCGGCCGCATCTGCCCGATTTCAGGTACCTGCCTTCTCCCCCATCTTCCCTCCACAAAACTCTAGTCCAATCACTCCTAATATTTGTGTTTCCTTTCATCCTGGAATAGAATGCGGTATGAATGTGTAATTTGATTGGGACCACGTGGGCTGTACATCTTTTTCGCTAAAATTTAGATACATTTATCCGGTTCGGGTGTGTGCAGTGGTGTTGCAACTTCCATGCATTGTCCATTTGATTCCATACTCATTTGTTTCCCATCCAGACATGTGATAAATTTAGCTGATAATGTGGGCGTGGACACTAACTAGTCTTTAGTGTGGCTACCTACATGTGTATTGATTTTGTTTTTGAGGGAAATGCGTATTACTTTAGAACTCGTCCAGGATGATCTGAGCTGTGGAGAAGCTGCCGGTTACATTGTAGGTGTTTTGCTTCCTATTCTTGATTGTACTAGTGGCTTTGTGTTCCAGAACTTGTAACGTGATAAGAGGGGAGTGCTGTCACTGTCCTGATGGGTATGTGTGCCATCAGCTGCGCTGTAAGCTGAATGATGGTCTTTAGCTTGCTTAAAACAGGGGCTATGTTCCTTTAAACACCAGCAGATTCCACCTGTTAGACATCCCCACCTGTCATTTACATGTATGCTGTTTCTTCACTGTTGCAGGTCGAGCCATGAGCTTATATTCAGTGCAGTTTGGAATCTGCTCTCCATTCTTCGCACAGGTGACCGAGAAGCCTACAGACAGTTCTTCCTGGATGCTATGGTCACAGTAGAAGGTATGTGTTTTGCTTTGTGCTCTTAATCTTTAAATTATGGGTCATGCAGAAAGGCTGAAACTTGAGCTTGTCCAATCCAACAGATCTACTATATGTGGCATCAATGCATGATGAGAGTCCTAGTGGTGTGCCACCTGGAAGGTGTTTAGTTAAATGCCTCTGTGGATCCTTCTCAAATATATTAGACTCACCTGGGCCTTATAGTGAGCTCCCAGCCAGTTGCCAACCTAAGAATGGACCTGGCGTGCTGGTTGATCTGACAGGCGATGAAAGATGGCGTCCATTTGCCACTTCACTTATTAAACTAGTTAACAAGTGTCTTGCAGATGGGACCTTGTATGTTGATGGGCTTGTTAACATGCCATTTGTTTCTGCTGCTTGTTCTATCCTCTGCTATGGGGATGGTTCTCTGCACAAGGTTGGCATCAACCTTTATGAATAATTTTAACATTTGGTTAACCCTGTGTATCTTTAACTTGCCTGTGTTTGATCTGTTGTCACAGGTTTGTTTTGATTTTGCACGCATTGTTGCCACAGTGATGACTGCTGAGATTCTTCCTCTAGAAAATATTATCCGTTCAATCACATGCATTTTGGGCCAAGATGTTGCTGAACTTTCTGATATCAGGTAATCATGTTAGTACTCATTGCTTCCCTTTATCGAACACCCATTCAAGGAGAGATATGTTGGAATTAGATATAAACTGTGACAACATGAGCCTGCATGTTCAATTAATTTCCTTTCTATCATGTGCTGCATATGCATCATCATCCTTCCAAGTTGATCGTATAACCAAATTTTCTATTGTTTTCTCCAGCCTTGCGCCAACTTAAGTGAAGAATGTGCTGCCAACCTACAATGATGCAAACATATATTGTGCTATTGAACCTAGCTAGCTTAGTAGTAGCTGATAGGTTGAATGCATGTTTAAGTAATGAGATAAGATTACCTAATATAATTCAGTTAAGCTAATAACAGAATCTGCTTGTTCTTGAGCAAATGAGGTGTTCCACAATGATGCAATATTATTATATGAAAATATATTTTTTTTTTTATGGGAAAAAGGTCTTCACCGCCGGTTCGTGTCTTCAACCGGCGGTGTTGATGTCCCCATCACCAACGGTTCTGGAACCGGCGGTGATGGCCCCGCTATCACCAACGACTTAAATCCAACGGTACCCAAAACCGTTGGTGATGCTGTTTTAGAACCGGCGGTGATAGGGGTGGCTGTAGTAGTGGGCAGACGACACTACACTGCTCATCTACATCCCCAAGCCATCATATCGGTACTACACTTCACATTTTACTTCTTTCAGACAATCCTTTCATGATATGTACTTTTTGCATTGAGTAAATTCATTTTATGCCATCGAAATCTATATCGATCCCCATTGAAAATTATAACTTCCCTTCTATGCCATCGGTTTTGATTTTTGGATCCCTTCTATGCCATCGCCGTTAATTCTTGGGAAACGGCCTCAGTGCGCTCCCAGCTACAGCCTCCTCGCGCTGCTCTTCCGCTCCAGCACGCGCCGCCCGAGCCCTGAGCCCCTGACCCAGCCTCCTCCATCGTCGAAGCGAGGGAGCGTGAAGGGGCGGCCGGCGCGAGCGAGCGGGCGGGGCAGCCGGCTCGCCGCACGCGCGTGGGGGCGGGGCGGCCAGCGCGCCGCGTGCAGGAGCGGGGCCACGCCTGCGCGAGAGAGCAGGCGGGGCGGCCAGTGCGCCGCATGCGTGTGGGACAGGGACGCAGCCGCGCACGTGGGGGCGGGGCGGGGCGGCCAGCGCACCGCGCGCGGGAGCGGTGACGCGGCCGCGCTCGAGCGAGCGGGCGGGGCACGCTCATGCGTACACAGGTTGAAGAAAGTCACTTTTGCACAAACCTCCCTAAAAGATATGGTAACTCTCTTTCTTTTCTTTGTGTCTTCGTCATTCTACAAAGAACCCCCTGTAAACCTTAGATTTTACAGCGATGCTCAGAAAGTTAACACCGTTTGATTTAAAGTAATGGCAATGGCACTGAAGGGATGAAAAATTAAAACCAATGGCATAGAAGGGATCGCATAATTTCCGATGGCACATAAGGGATTGTTATAGTTTTCGATGGCATAAAAAGAATTTACTCTTTTGCATTAGGCTGTAGAAAGTGCATATGGACAATTATCCATACGATCTGATAAATATTATTGCTATTTCTTTTTAATTACTCTACTAGAAAATGTTGACCCAAATATTTCTTGATATTTATTTGTTTTAAAAAAATACTTCAGTTTGTAAAAACTGAAAATTGAATTTATCATTAAAAGGTACAGTATATCCTAAATCAGTTTTGGAATCATCAAATCAGTATTAGTTTTTTAGAACATCTGAATGCACAACCAAATTCATTTGAAAATAAGGAAACAAATTTGGGAAATATATTATCCCATTCACATTCAATCCCTTCCACCCCTAGTAAACAAGTATATATTAGAAGGGATTTATATGTGTTTGCTTTGCAACTTGTATCATAATAGTGGAACCAACTAAAACAGGACATTGGTGATGGTACTCTGGTTTCGTGCGCGAATAGAATGTGTATTGGTTTCGGCCAGGTTTCACATTATGAATTTTTATATATGCGATTTGGATTTATTTAAAATAGGGGTTCATGTTCTATTATAATTAAGAACATGTGTCCTATTTGTAAGATTGGTTGATTTAAAATTTAAATGAAGGACTCATGTTCGATTGATTTTAAATTAAGGATTCATTTCTCAGTACAATCGGACATGTTTCCTAACATGATTA
Source organism: Panicum virgatum (assembly GCF_016808335.1). Lineage (NCBI taxonomy): Eukaryota > Viridiplantae > Streptophyta > Magnoliopsida > Poales > Poaceae > Panicum > Panicum virgatum. Next base: position 55,906,660 of record NC_053143.1, on the reverse strand, counting down.
AGAACTTGTGTCCTAATGGAATTCGTATCCACCATGTGGGTGTTTGTGAGCGTATTTTAGTGGCAGATGTATTTTAATGGCTGTGGGCTGCGGAAGCATTACAACTTTTAAATGACACATGTATTGTGTGGCATGCGTCCAGGTAGCTAGGGCAGCTGCCCCACCTTGCCTATAGGGTGGCACCTCCCCTGACTGATAAGACAAATCGAAATGTATAAAAGAATAAAATTTAAGGGGGCTGCCAAGACAAATTGAAACTTATCAAACTCCTTTCGTTAACCAAGTAATATGATGGCCCTTTTTATAATATTTATTTGCAATGTGGGCTAGTGAAAATCCCTTGGGAAAATGGGGTTGCCAAAAGGTTCCCAAATGAATTTATCAGCTCCTACCAAATTAGTGTTTCTTAAGGAATGATACCACGCAAATGAATTCCGTAGACAATTTCCTAGTTATTTCAATATGTAGATTTGTATAAAAATTACTTTCACAATGCTTTAGCTCTCCAGAAAGTACTTCAGGCCATGGAAAGCTACAAAGTTTGTCATTGCCATCACCAAACACCACAAAACAAATTAGGAATTAACTCTGCATAAAGTAACATCAGCTCATTCATCTTGTGGCGGTTGGTGATTTTTTTTCTTCATTTTGGCACATGTGGCCCTAAATATTGTATCTTCAGTAAAACGTCGCCAACTATAATGTTGTTGGCATTGTGTTTTGAAATATTGCCAAACGAGCTTAAAAGACAAATTGCATCAACAAATTAGTCCATAACAACAACTTGTGGCAGAGAAACAACTTATGGCCTACGAAGAAAGCAACTCAAAAATCAAATATGTGGGCAAACACCTACTACTCAACAGGCATAACATGACAAAAGCTCCAACCATCAAACTAAATCTACAACCTAGCTCTCCAAATTAACTACAAGAATGGAATAGTTCCGAGGGAATCAGCCAAACTCGAGTATGCAGGGAGACAAGTGTGATGAGAGAGCGACCGCCTGAGCTCCATTAGCAATGACCAAGGAACAAACACCTAGGAACAAAGAAGCAAGCCAACAATGGCAAACCCGTTGTTATTGGTGGCAAGGATGAATCCTCAAGGCGACACCGCCCACAAGAACACCACATTCAGTGCACTAGCATTATTCATGTGGCTAATTTGGACTAGCTAGGTTTTCACCCAAAAACTACAGGGACACGGGTTGCCTTGAAAATATGCCTCCAACTAGGTGATTGGTATACGAGAGCATCACCACTGTAATATTCAACCAAAGCCACACATGACTTTTGCCCACGACTCCAAAGACCCTTCCTTCATACCAATCATTGCCGACAATGGAGTATGAAAGTGTAGCATCGACTGTGATGTTAGAAGGCGAAATGCAAAAGAAGCAATAGCTACTAGGGTGAACTCCTTGGTGGCATGGTCTATTCAACGGAGAAGAGAGGCCCTGTTAGGCTATCCGCAACGATGTCCCCTATATTTTCTCCTCTAAAAGAATATTCATACACCTCTATAAAAGATTCTATCCTCCAAATCGTGTTCTCCCGCAACGGAGTCCTCAATACCCCATCCTCCATACCCCACTGTCAAATAACCTATCTATATGATTGTCTCACTGACAACCGGGACCCACCACCTCTGTCCGTTTCTCCTTCCTGTGGCATAGAGCCGCTGCCCCTGGCCCCGTATCACGCGCATGGTGCCGGGCTGGACCAGCGCCGCGACCGCCGCCACGTGCGCCCCCGCCGCTGTCCACCAGTGCAGGCCACCACCACCCACCGACGCTGCCCATCAGCTCAGGCCGCCATTGTCCGCCATGCTGGCCGCCGCGAGCGCCGCCGCGCTGGGCTGCAGCCAGCCATCCGCCGTGCTGGGCCACCGCTGGGTCGTCGTCGCTGGCCGCCGGAGCCCACCACGTTCGCGACGCGCAGCAGCTGGCCGCCACGTGCGCCGCCGCCGTCCGCCGCGGTGGCCTCGCCTCGAACGTGCGCGGAGAGAGAAAGAGAAGATACGGGAAGTTTATAGACCTGGAGATTTGAAGGGCGCAAGCCTCACCCCGTAGAATACGGGATGTCTTACGGGTCACCGCTGCGGCGGATTTTTTCCACTTCGTCCGCTAATTTAGAGGTCCAGGGCCATTTACCGGTTACCACTGCGGATAGTCTTACGTGGGGCATTCCACCTCAATAGTGATAACCAAGAGCCGTGAAGGAGGAACTACCAAACAAGGCATTGGAGATGACCAAGCCCTGCACGCAAAATAAGGCCTGCAACTTTGTCCAGTGGTGGCGACACCACATGTGCCATTGATGCAGCAAGGCCCCTTCCCCTAATTGAACGATGCACATACAATGAACCTGTAGCTGCTACCCCACAGCGGCCCTGCTGTCCACATGTTCAGAGATGATAATCGAAGGAAACGACAAAAGGGGCCAGGTGTGACCTCTTGGAGCCCTGGCCATGCAATGTGCAAATCAGCAAATGTCCACTGGCGCACTTTTTTTTTGCATTTTGACCCCTGACTAAAGAGATTGCAAGAATAACCTTTCTCCGAAACTATTTGCACAGAATGGCCCTTTTTGCGGCGAGTGGCGCCACAGTAAAACGTTGCGGCGCCACGGGTGATGACGCCGCAATATTTGCCACGAAGGAACCGTCCGGGGTGTTCTACAGTGGTCTGACACGTCATTTGCCGGGTCAAAATCTTGCGGCGCCACACAGTCTGGGGTGAAAGGAGTGAAGGGAAATGGGGAACTTGACTAGATGACCTAGGAGCCGAAGGGAGTGAGGGAAAGGGGAGGACGTGGGAGCATGTAAGTCAGTGGTTTTTAAGTGACCAAAATATGGTGTGCATGTATTAAAAAAAAATCAAATTTTGTAACCTTAGAAAAAAATATTTAGACTAAAAGGATACCCTTCTTATATATCATCATTCATGTATGGTAATAGAAATTTGATTTTTATAAATTATTTCTAAATAAGGATCAATGAAACCACAAGCGAGGCATATGATTTAGAAATTGTTACACTAATTATTGGTCAAATATTATGAAGTTTGACTTTTCAAAATACATGCATGCCTTAGCTTTTGGGATATATGGAATGTGTGACGATTTTTTGTTTATGGGAAATATAACTTGATTGTTTATCGTCGAAACATAAATCGAGCGAGATCTTGTTTTGAAGCGGTCCTTGGTCCAGACAATCAGAATGGTTCAATCATATTTTGATTTGAAAGTTTAGTTTTAAAACTCGAGCTTTTTATTAGATTGATGAATTTGTTTTGCATGTGTTACCATCATCCATATTGTCCTTTCCATGCGTGACCCTGCTCTTCAGGCTACATGCGTCCGGCGCGTGACCTTGCATTTCCATGCATGAATGCATTTCAGAGCGGATTAAGCAAGCAGAGGTGGTAGCGATGGGAGCAGCAGGCGTGGTGGCAGATGCGTGGAAGGAATGGGGCATCCGGTCACTGGTGCTGCTGAGCTTCACTCTCCAGGTCTCGCTCCTAATCTTGGGGGAGTTTCGGCGACGCATCGACTCCAGTGTCCTGAGGTTGTCTGTTTGGTCGGCGTACATGCTTGCCGACGCGACGGCCATATACCCCCTGGGCCACATGACAGTCACCAGCAGGTCCGCTGAGCATCAGCTGATGGCGTTCTGGGCCCAGCTTTTTTATTGTAGGGGTCGAGCAGAGCTGAAGCGTTGGGGGTTGTACGACGGTGACATCGTACGTGTATAGCCTGACCTGGAGCCTGGACGAGCGCATCCTTGTCTGGCACATCGCCACTAACATCTTCTTGAGTTGGTGGCGGTCAGAGAAGAAGCAGCATACCACCAACAACGACGACGACAAGAAAGCCGAGGTGGTCGAGGCGCTCTCCAACTACATGGTGTTCCTCCTCGCTGCAGACCCATACATGCTGTCACCCGCCGCCAGCCGTAGCTCATACATCGAGGTGTGCTATGGCCTCACCACTAGGGGCCCGCGGTACGGCTCGGCTGAGGAACTGGCCAGTGTGCTACGAATCTACGGGGATGGATTGTTGGAGGCAGTGGAGACGGGATCGACTGACAACCTACACATCAAGTACGGTTTCCGTCTTGATTTTTCGACGCAGCAGCATCTCAGATTGATGCTGCAGACTGGATGCAAGCTTGGTGCGAAGCTCATCAGCTCGGAGGTGGAGTTACCGGACACGACAACAGGCACGCTGGAGGTGGTCGCTCAAGTATGGGTGGAGACGCTGTGCTACGCAGCCGAGCAATGCAGCGCGGATTCTCACGCCAAGCAGCTAAGCAACGGCGGCGAGCTCATCACCGTCGCTGCGCTTCTTCTGAAATACCTCAAAAAAAGGCATTTCCCCACGGCGGGCACCGGGTTCAATCCCCAGCGCTGGCACCGGGGAGGCCCCTTTGGCAGCCCCCCACCAGATGAAAATAAGAACCCCTTTAGCAGGGCTTTTCCATGAGCCTCTCTCCATCGGCTTTGGCCAAGTCCTATCAAACATGTCACACCAACAGAGCCTGTTGGAAATAGAAGAACAATTTACGCTAAAGATGAAAAGAAAAAAAAATTGCTTCACCTAGCTTCTCTCTCTATATTTAGTCATCACCTCAACTTCGTGACGGAAATTCTTGTATCGTTACATGATGGCAACTATTATATTTTCGTAATAAATACTCGATTTTCTTGCAGCAGCTGAAGTGGGGAGAGAGAACTAGAGAAGCAAGCCACTTCAATATATATCTATCCCTATATCTACTATTGACGTCGGCGTACCCTTTGGTCGACGGCAATAATAAAGCCTTATGGATGTCAGCTAGATTAAGCCGACGGTAGTATGTTTACTTACGTGTGGTTTTGGCCAAGCCAACAACAATAACCATGGCCGGTACGTGGAAAAAATCCAGTTTCCTGTGGTGTTTCACCAACGATGTAATAACACGTGGCAATATCTATGTAACCAATCTGTTAGTCGATAGTTCAGTTTAGTTCTTTTTTGTATGTATTGAACATAAGACATGTGCTCCGATAGATTCTGGCTCTACCGTTGGGAAGAAATGAGTACTCAAAGACGTACTTTAAAAAGGTAGAGCTTGCAGGCACATGAAATTTCATCATTTGAATATTGGGAACTATACTAATAAAGAGGGAAAAGAATATCACTAGCTTTTTCCTTGCTTGCGTGCCAATCAAGAAGAGCAAGGAATCATACTTTGGTGAAAATTAAAGGCAAAACCCAGCGGCCAAGGAACCATATTCCTTCTTCCTTAGGTCGTCCGATCTGATCCTTCTCGCAGCTCTGGTAATATACCTACTCTATCTGGTCCTAGAGATAGAGCACGCACCGTTCGACCCAGATCTGTATCAACATAATCTGAGGGTCCTGTGGATTATTGGCGCTAGCTCCTTGTTCGTCGACATTTATCAACCTGCTGGTATACTACTAGTATGGAAAAAGGCTCCACCTAGCTTCTCATGTGTCTCTATGTATTTAGTCATCACCTCAACTTCATGTTTGAAATGCTTGTATTGTCACATGATGGCAGCTATTATGTTATGTTATTTATTTTCGTAATAAATACTCAGTTGTCTTGCAGCAACTCAAGTGGGGAGAGAGAGCTAGAGAAGACCAGTAGGGGAAAACTGAAATGACGCCTTATAGACTTTGCTTTGCCTCGACAGTTCCATCTCGATGACCATGTCCTTGATCCAATCCTCAGCCACCTGCAATTTTGGGTGAAACCGAAAAAAAGTTTCTGGGTGTGGTTTTGAGGTGAAACCACTAACCCTCTCAGAGCCTGAAGTGTGTCCCTCCATTATAGGATTCGACCTCCAAGTCCCAAGCCTAGACTGGACAATGCCGTTGCCGCTTGTACCTTTGTGTGTCCTTGGACATGAGCCAGTATTAGATTGCTTGCAGCCCTGCACAACCTCATTTGGCCAAGCCTCCTGCTTTGTCCACCACATGGTCATAAGCACAAGTTCCCTAATGTGATTTTGGTGGTTAAAGTGACAACATGAACCATTTGTGACTAATATTTGTGCAAGTATATTTGTTTGAGTTCCAAGGTGGAAGAGATGGACTTGGGGTACAAACACCTCAAAGGAGGGCTTGAAGAGCACAAGAGAAGACCCTAGACACCATTGATGAAAATCATGAAGTGCGACATAGCGGTCCCGCTGACCGGATTTTTGTACGCACCGGATGGTCCAGTAGTGCACACCGGACGATTCGGTGAGAAGAAAAAACCTCGAGTTGAAGATTCAAGATCAGGTGCGAATTTCATGCACCAGACAGTCCGGTGGTCGCACCGGACGGTCCAATGGTCCACTACCGGATGTTCTAGGCAGAGAAGAAGGGATCGATCACGTTTAAACTTTGAACGCACCAGATGGTCCGTTGTATACATCGGATGTTCTGGCCCGAGAGCTACATCAACACAAGACTGCAGGTGGTAACATGCACCGGACGGTCCGGTGCTCACAACGGTCGAATTTGAAGTACTAACGGTCGACTCCAATGACTAGTCAGCTGTACACATCGGACGGTCCGGTGGGTGCAGTCTGCGCAAAGCAAATTTCACCTAATAGCTAGTTTGGAGGTTTGGGCTATTTATACCCCTTTGCTCAGCCTCCACAATATGGTTGGTGAATCCTGAGTTCATTCTAGTGTTGAGAGACATATTTGAGAGACCAATCCATCAAGAGATCACATATATCATATCTAGGCATATCTAGTGCTTGCGAGCATCTTGCTTAGACCTTGTTTCACGCATAGCTCTTGGTTGCGACCAAGTGTTGCAGTGAGTTTCGCAAAACTCTTGGTAATTTGTGCTTGCGCGCACGAAGACTTGTAAGTGGGGCTTGTAAGTCCTGCGAGACCCTTCAAGTTGTGGAGAGGCCGCCACCATACTTGTGAGAGGGATGGAGGCCCTCAGCGTTTTGGCCAAAAGCTCATCTAGTGGAGATGGCGGTGAGCATCCGTAAGAGGCCCCGGAAGACCCCAGCTTAGCATGGGTGTGTACCGGGGATATCTGGAGTTACCCGACCATGGTTACTTAACCCTTGCGTCGGTCACCTTGCCAACCTTTGCGCGGATAGAGGCCATAGTCCTTGCACGGACTATGCGAGAGCAAGGCCTTGCGAGAGGCACCAAACGGGGAGTAGGGGAAGGCTTGCGCGCCTTTCCGAGACCTTGGTTAAAAGTCTACCTGTCTCCAACTTGTGCTACTGTTCCCTTTGTCAATAGGAGTTTGCAATCACTCTACTCATATCTTTAGCTTCTGCATTTATATTCTTGCAATTGTGTGCTTACATTACTAGACTAGTTTGATAGGTTAGTTTTCTAGGTGGAACTAGGTTGCAAGACTTGGCCACAGTAGAGTTAGCAACACTTAGCAAAACCTTAGTGCACATATCTTGTTTATCTTGCATAGGTTTTGATAAGTTGTTTTCACCCCCCTCTTAGGACGTTAGCTCATCGGTCCTTGGCATGAACTTCAGCTGCGTCCATGTGCTCGTCACCAAAGGTAAATTCGAGTCGGGCACCAAGATTCTTCCGATCACCATCTTGCACTAGCCATCATGCATTCCGGCAAGTAAACACTAAGTGTAGAGATGTCAATGGACAATTCCCCACTAGGTTGCAGCACCACATACCCATACCCATCCCCATTTGGGTATGGGTCCCCAATAGAGCCCCATCCCGGATAAGAGAAGCATGAGCACATTATATTTTGCATGACATTAACAACCATACGACACCCAACAATAGTACTGTCGTCACCGAAAACCGTTGGGCTGGGGCCCAGCTTAGCCAAAGGACACATCAGGGAACCGGGAGGTACGCTGCCGCTATGGTCAACCCCTCCTAGTGGCGGTTCCAATGGGGGGTGGTGGTGTACCGGACATGCCACTTGGCTTGGCCTTCTAGCCAAGGAGGTTGTTGCGGTTGGATGGTCGTGCGCGTGGTTGGACAATCGTCCTGCATGATACACGAACAACATATCAATATTAAATTCCAGCCAGATCGCTGGGATCAGCTTGAGGCATCTATGTGGATTGGCTCCGAAGAGCCAATTGCCTCCTTAGTCTTGATGGGTTAGTGCATCGACAAAGCCTAATCAAGGAGAAAACTACCATGTTTAAAGCATGAACCTTCCTAGGTTGACATCTGCTATGCATACGACTAGATAGATCTAAACATACGCATGAACATAGATCGGAATCCCCAAGGGAGTTCACCTAAGAAAGCTGATTCAATCTAGAAACATGTAAACACAGGGGGCCAAGCGTGCATCGATCTCTCGAGTTGCCGTATTGCACATGTTGCGGCGCATGTTGTGGATTATAGCAACCGGGCAAGCTACACACTCTTGGCAGCACACTGCTAATCTATTAGGTGAAGCATAAACAGACATGTAGATCGGTAGCATGCGCGATAACTGACGGATCCCGCGCCAAGTAGAGCTTGACGCAAGATTTGTCGGGATAACTAGCAGACTTCGCCATAAAAAATGCTTCAGTACAAAGTCTACCGGGTAACCAAACGCTCAACATGCCCTAAAACGACCTGGACAGAAGGACTAGAGCTGCATGGCACTTACTTGGAGAAAAACCCTAGGAGCCAGGGGTGGCGATGCGCCGAGATTGACTTGACGAAACACCGCTGCTAGGGAACAATGCTGTCATGTTTATTATGAACAAAGGGTTACATATTTATACTCCGGAGACTTGGATAACAAGTTCGACTTATCTAATTATACTCTAGATTGCTTTCTATCTACGATACATGGCCTAACGGGCCCAAAAGATACATGAAGCCACCACTATGCGGGCAGCCCATTAAGCTCCCAAGCCGATCCGATGCTAATTCTTAGTCCGGCTAGGATCCGGCGGCTACAAGTACATCACTAATAAATCAGACATATAACCAAAAAAATATTATCTAGTCATTCAAACAGAAAAAACAAAGTGACATGATAGAGAAACAAATGGTAGCTCACTATATATTTAAGCCCTCCAATAATATATATGTGTATATATATATATGTTTATATAATATTGGTCCTAGATATTTTCATATGTAAAGGAATTCACATGTATAGATATGTGTATACATATATATAAGTGAATTAATTTATATATGAAAACTATCTAGGACAAATATTATATAAGTAACTATATATATATGTATATATTAGTAGAGATCATACACACTGAATTCCAATACATAAGTTTAATTGAAATGCAAAAGTATAATTGAAATAGAAAAAGAATTGAGAAAAGGAAAATAGGAAAAAAGGGTACCTTTTGTCCCGGTTGGTAACACCAACCGGGACAAAAGGAAGCGCCACCTCACGTGGCGCTGGCAGCACCTTTTGTCCCGGTTGGTGTTACTAACTGGGACAAAAGGTAGGTTGCCAGACCCGGGACAAAAGGGCCCCCCCCCCTTTTGTCCCGGCCTGGCGTTCCCGGTTGGGAAACCGGGACAACAAGGGTTTCCCAACCGGGACAAATTAGCATTTCTGTAGTAGTGGGATCCATCTCCCCCGGCGTGGGTCCTTGCATCTGGTATGGATGCGTCGCTGCCTCCTTTGGTACCAGCTACGGTCTTCTTCTCCACGACCGCAAAGCTTTGTTCTGTTGTCTTCCTATGCTCTCCTTTCTCTGGGGCTCGTCGGATCATGACGTCAAGCATTTTAGTAATGTCTATTAAGCACTTTAGGTATCTATTGCAAGCATTATTCGTGGTTGCAAGCATTTTTAGGATCCCATGTGTGTTGTTATTTGTGGTCATGATCTAGTTTCTGCTTTTCACATTCGCATAGGTGAATGTATTTTTGTCACAGGTAGGCAGTCTATGTAAAACTTTCAAGCATTTTAACCAGTGAAGATGGTATATATGCCTTTTTTTTAGTGTGACATAGGCATTTTTTGTTTCTGGATTATGCTTTTTTTAGGGCGACATAGGCATTTTTTTCTTTTTGGATTGGAGGATTATGCATTTTTCGCCTGGGGGTGCACGATGGTTTTGTTTTGTTTCTCCAGAAGGAACTACAACGTAAAACACAGGAGCACCACCACCCACAACCGATGGGTCGGGTCCAAAGTCACCTAACTACAACGTCACCTAGTTGAAGCGGCCGTTGTCATCTCCTTTGCTGAACATCCATGGCCGTAGATGCGAGGGAGGCGTCGATCGTCGTTGCTGCAAAAAGGGCCCTAGGTTCCACAGCTACCAACAGTGGGGTTTGACCAGGCGAGGGGTGGTGGGCCAGACTAGAGATGCGCCATGCTCCCCGGTCGCGGCGTCGGCGGTGTGCTGCATCTGTCCTGCGCTCTGTGTCGATGCTGCTCTCCCTGTCTGTGGCGTCCGTGGATGGTGGCTTCGCGACAGTCCTGCATCTATCCTGTATTGGACGGTTCATGTTGTCTCGTTCGCCAGATCCAATGGCTGAAGGGTTAATGGGCGACGTGGCCCTATCGGACGCCCATGTTTGGGGTGTCTAAATTCGTTTTGTAGAGATGTATAGACAGCCAAGCTAGGAGCAAGTGTGTTAGGCTATTCTCACCAAACCGTCCATTCCACCGCCTATGGTACACATACAGAGTTTTGCTTGCACCTCTATTTGAGCTCTTGGGTGAACACTGCCCCAGGTAGTGCCATTATGAGCATTTGGCCAAGTGTTACAGTGAGTTAGTGGGCCTATGGCATTACGTGTTGGACCTACCCAATGGGGCCAGAGTCCCAACCAAACTACCCCTTGCTGCTGGCAGATCCTGGCCCTAGGCGTCCGAACGCCTCAGGATGCTGCCTGGGTGCCGGACTTGCCTGGGCGCCGAAATCAAACAGGCCCTAAGTATCCCTATCACAGGCTAGTTTAACAGCAGTAAACAAGGCAAATCACGTGGCAAAAGCTCATTGGGCCAGTAATATTACCGTTGGCAGGCCAGCGGTGAGAGGGAGAAGCACGTATAAAATAATAAAAATTATGGTAGTTGTTATAGGGTAGAGATATAAAGTAAACATGGCTGCGGATGATTGTGGTACAGGGTAAAGAATTTTAGTGACCAAAACGGAATATTTCTTTGAGTAAAAGTTTAGAGTAGTATGAGTGTGGATAGCCTAATACATTTGGTCGTGTCAGCTTTTAGCCAAGCCAACAACAGTATCTTTGGCCGACAGCAAGATTTCTGTTTCCGGCAGTGTTCACCGAAACGATGTAACAGCGTGAGGCCCTAGTGGAATTATCAATTTATTTGACCATCTATTATATTATTAAAGGAGTGTTAAAAGAAGCCACCACGTTCGCCGAGAGGGTCTAGAAATTCCCACATTAATCTAAAAAAGAGAAGAATTTGCACCGTTGGATTTTATGAAGATCTAACGGTTCAAACTAACACAAGAGTTCATATCAAATACGATTAATAAATAGCTAATTTCGGATTTAAAAAATTAAGGAAAATTAAGACATGACAAAGAGTCCATGCTGAATACTATTAGTAAATAGTTTAATTCAGAATTAAAAAAAAATAAGGAAATTAGGGCATAATCAAAGAGTCCATGTTGAATACAATTATTAAATAGGAAAATTCTGAATTATCAAATTAAAAAAATAGCATTACCACTAGAAAAAAAAGAGAAGAATTTGCACCGTTGGATTTTATGAAGATCTAACAGTTCAAACTAACTCAAGAGTTCATATCAAATACAATTAATAAATAGCTAATTTCGGATTTAAAAAATTAAGGAAAATTAAGACATGGCAAAGAGTCCATGCTGAATACTATTAGTAAATAGTTTAATTCGGAATTTAAAAAAATAAGGAAATTAGGGCTTAATCAAAGAGTCCATGTTGAATACAATTACTAAATAGGAAAATTCTGAATTATCAAATTAAAAAAATAGCATTACCACTAGATAAAAATTAATATTAGCTGAATATCTAAATTTAAAATTAAAAGTATAAATTCTATTATATTATTAAGGGAGTGTTAAAACAAACCACTACGTTCGTCGAGACGGTCTAGAAATTCCTACGTTATTCTATGACTGTCCAACTGTTGTCAGTTGACTAATTTTTTAGTATGTCATATTGTTAGTACCTGTTAAAAGTTTTGCAAACGGATTATGCGTTCTGGACGATTGAAGAAGAGAGGGGCATGTGTAATACGTGAGCTTGATGGGAAAACATATGTTTTAGAATTAATCTGAACTGTTAATACCTCTTTGCAAAGAGATAATGTTGACTTGAATTCCTAGCAACTACTGGTAGCTAGCATCACGGTGGTCGCTGGCAACAGGCTGGCAGAGGGAGCCTCCGACGCGATGTGCCCCCGGTGTCGTGGCACTGCCCCGACGTGAAGGGATGTCGAAGATGGTTGGACGGACGATTTCGTGATGATGATGGTTTAATTCGGAATTTAAAAAAAATAAGGAAATTAGGGCTTAATCAAAGAGTCCATGTTGAATACAATTACTAAATAGGAAAATTCTGAATTATCAAATTAAAAAAAATAGCATTACCACTAGATAAAAATTAATATTAGCTGAATAGCTAAATTTAAAATTAAAAGTATAAATTCTATTATATTATTAAGGGAGTGTTAAAACAAACCACCACGTTCGTCGAGAGGGTCTAGAAATTCCTATGTTATTCTATGACTGTCCAACTGTTGTCAGTTGACTAATTTTTTAGTATGTCATATTGTTAGTACCTGTTAAAAGTTTTGCAAACAGATTATGCGTTCTGGACGATTGAAGAAGAGGGGGGCATGTGTAATACGTGAGCTTGATGGGAAAACATATGTTTTAGAATTAATATGAACTGTTAATACCTCTTTGCATAGAGATAATGTTGACTTGAATTCCTAGCAACTACTGGTAGCTAGCAGCACGGTGGTCGCTGGCAACAGGCTGGCAGAGGGAGCCTCCGACGTGATGTGCCCCCGGTGTCGTGGCACTGCCCCGACGTGAAGGGATGTCGAAGATGGATGGACGGACGATTTCGTGATGATGATGGAGTAAAGAAACGCGATGCGATACAGGGTCCGCATGACATAAAAACTCATGTTACCATCTATGTCTCGCATTAACCTTCCTTAAAGATGCAAAAAAATGGCAGCCGCATAAGCGTGACAACACGACCATAGTTGTATTGTATTGGTACTATTGAAAGGGATAATTGCTTTGAAAAATCTTTGGAACGCCCTGCACTACGACACGACCATAGTCTTTGTCCGAGATTCCGAATCACAACTTTTTGAGTCCCAAGAACGTCATGCAGTACATGCAGCTGCATGAAGCACACTGGATTCTACTCAAAATCATTGCCGAACTCAATCAATCCATTTCTTCTGGAGCAACCAAACGTCAAGATAGGGACGAAAAAATAATGATGATGCACAGAGTTTCACATATTGCAATCTATTGCAAGACCATTGGCACCTTATGATTGTAAGTGTGGGCCAATGAATACGCAGACGAATTAATGTGAGAAATATCCGCTAAAGAACCAATACTTTCTCCAAACAAAAATTATCATCATAAATATTGCATATTCTTGAACAACTTTAGTTATACAAACTAATCTGATGGTGGTCAACAAAGAATTATGATTCTATGGGCATATAATAGTTCCATACAAGTAATAATCACTGGGATAAAGGGTAAAGCACCGAACCCTACAAATAAATGTGACTATTATTAGCTCAATCTAAATAGATGCATGGGAAAAATCAGGGAGTTAGTCATGTGAGGAATCAAATAGCATAGATAATTATTAACATTATTATCCCCATCTAATCTTCTATAAGTACACACTAGGCATGGAACACAAATGTGATCGATACCTCTAAAGAAGTATAGAGAAAGAGAAGAGAAAAAGATAAAGAAGCACCAAGATTGAACGGGTAAGGAAAGTAGAAAAAGGATAATAGAAAAAGAAGACAGGAAAAATGAGAAAATGAGGGCAAAAGAAAAAGACAAAAGTGAATTTATTGGTTTAGTCTATAAATAATATCATTAGAATGAGAAAAATATTAAATTATAGTCATGTCCCGTTGGACATTTGACATCTTTCATATATTCATGAAAAAATAGAAGAAGCGGTTCTACCAAACGGTTTTCAAAACAGCTCTATATCCATAAAAAAGCTGCTCCATCAAAGAAGCCACAACTGAAATTATTTTAGCCACAGATACAGGGCTGAAGCCCTGCTAATCTATCTCAAAGTCGATTGCCTACAATACAAAATCAAATGATTCAAACAAATGTACGTTGTCGATGCTCCTCTTCGCTCAGAAAAGAAAACCCTGAGGCACAATACTAAACAGGAAACTTCTCCATTAGATGCATCAGATGCGATACACACTAATCGATTTCAAATATACCGAGGAACAAAATAGAAGAAAGAGAAATCAATAAAAATTGCTAGAGAAAATGAAAAATAAAGAAAAGAGTTAGAAACAACAACAAAGATATATATGGAACTATCTATCACCGAGATGACAAAACTCTAAAGTAGACCAATATATGCAGTCATATAGGCTAAAAATAAATAAATTATGCAGAGTGGGAAAAATAATAATAGGTTCGGTTAAATAAAAAATTTAAAACATATATGCATTAACATAGCACGCATATATATAAGTTTTGCATAACATTTATTTACCAAAGCCAGCAGGAGGCCTCAACTTATTTTTTAACATAACTTTTTTTGTCTAATCTATGATCATTTTTATTTCGCTCCGATGATGAGTTAGGTCTAGATCTGCTAGATGCTATTTAAGTGCTATAACAACTACACTAGATATATTTTTGCTAAATATTAATCAAAATATTGCAAGATACAAATCGAACTCCAACATCTAAGTTACAGATTGTTGGCAAACATAACTATCAAATACATATAAATATATTTCATAATTATAAAAAACTTTATATGAATACAATTATGTAAAATTTGCTCTGTATTCAAGGTGATCCAAAATTGAATTTAATCCTCAAATTTAGATTTTGCAGGTTTAAGCACTAAAATATGCAACTATAATATAGAATAAAGCAACATAAAAAGTAATGATTGATATGAACTCCTATCCATAGAAAGCTGCAAGTAGTATAATATTCAACAAGAGCAAATGAGAGGTAAATAAATTACAAAATACATCTCTTCTGTCAATGTAAATATTTTTAAAGAATTAAATAAAAAACTAGCTACCCGCGCTATTAGCGCGGGCCACCTTGCTAGTTTTGTTAGTTGAAAGTAAAATTTAGTACGCCCTCCGTTCCCTTAAAGTAGTCGTTCGGACCGAAGTTTTCGAGCTCATTTTATGAAGCGATTGCAATCAGAAATGACAACTCTTTATGGTCGGATGTAGTAGTAGTTGTTTTAACATAAGACATGTCTTCCGAGATCCTGGTTCCACCGGCGGGAAGAAACAGAGTACTCGAAGGCGGAGGTGGAAGGCACATGAAGTTTGATCCTTTAACTGGGAATAAAGAGGGAAAAGAGCCGGCAATAACAAAATTACCCTGCTCACTAGCGCTTTCTCGCTCGCTTGCCAATCAAGTAAAGTAAGGAATCGTGCTTTGGTGAAAATCAAAGGCAAAACCCAGCGGCCAAGGCACACCATATTCTTAGGTTAGGTCCCTTTCTTCTCGCAGCTCTGGTACATTACATACAAGCTAGTCCCAGATATATTTAGGAGCAGGTATGAACCAGTTGGATCGACATCTGCATCAATATAATTCATCTCATTGTTCATCGACATTCATCAACCGGCTGGTACGTAGTACAACATACTACTATAGTATGAAAAAGAAATAGCATAGTTTGATTGCTGTGTATTGTTGATTGTTTCAATGTTGAATCCAGTTAATCAACATGTCGTTGTGCGTCTTATGCTTGTAGGCGGTGGCCACACACTGATCACATACGTGATCGCCCAGTTAACTTGCAGCTGTTTAATTTCTTGCTTGGTCTTTTGCAAGCAGAGGCAGACGACACCACTGCTCATCTACATCCCCAAGCCATCACATCGGTACTACACTTTCACATTTTACTTCTTTCAGACAATCCTTTCTTGATATATACCTTTTGCATTAGGCTGTAGAAAGTGCATTTGGACAATAATCCATACGATCTGATTTCACAGTCGAAGAAAACAACACTTATTTATAGAAAAAGCATCATCCGAACACGTTTTCAGGCAATGGACAGGGATATATATGATGTGGAGACTGCAATCTCAGCAGATATAGGTATTAACTAGTAATTTGCCTGTGCGTTGCAACGGGAGATAACAAAATTTCAAAACGATATACACATTACCATGTAACAATATCCGAAATAGCAATTCATAAGCATCCTGCACAAATTTAGTAATAAGTAATTAAATGATGGTATGTGTACAAATAATAAAAAAAAGAAACATCAACTTGTATATTGATTTGATACCTTAGTTATAGCATTAGAACCTCCTTATAAACGATGTTCTTAGTATAAGCCCCACTCTGCTTTTGGTTTTTTTTGGTCTTGCTTTGCCTTGATTTTTTGTTTTTCTTATCTTTATCATCGGGTGCAGCTAGGACCTTGATGTTACTCCTAGCGGTGGCTCTAGACAATGCCACATAAAGCTGGCCATAGGAGAACACAGGCTCAGGCAAGTACACACTGGCATGTAGAATTGTCAGTCATAAACAACTGAGCATAAGCAATCACCTGATTGATGAATGATTATTGTAACAAATATTATTTCATAAAAACTGCAATTGACATATCGATTTACATATTTCAGTGGTGAACTTGACTCGGGTAAAATCACAATTCACACATTATCAGTTTCATGAAATAAAACTGGTGTTATATCAACACGTAATCAGAAATAGAATTAATCACTTTGTCCTATATTAAAATGAAAATGCAACCAAAGTAAGCTTGGATAAACGTGTTGATGTGTTTTTCATAAAAAAAAAACTCAGTGTAGCATGCAGTACAATGGCACCAAGCATGAGATCAGTAGCCATAAAGAGTCACATGGTTCTAGATTTTGCCACCTGACCATTGCACAATATAAAGTATAATTAGGAAAAAGGTCTGTCCATTCCACAAACGTGGAAATATTATCACACAGAACAGTTATATGACCTTCACAACTTCACTTAGGACAAGTGCCACTTTTTTCCAATGGGTTCCTCACTGCAGCAGTACGGTTAAAAGGTCATGAGCAGTGCAAGTACGAAGATAGTTTATTTGGTGTCTTATGGCTAAGTTAGCACCAGGTTAGGTAATGGAATCACTTGCACATAACAGAGTGCATACGACTCAAGGACCCTGAGTGAAAATTACACGAGGATCTCAGCTCACCTGGCAAAAGAATGCATATGCATCTCTCAAGGGCCCATCACATGATAGTTCACTTGTGCTTCCATCTATGAATGTTCCGTCAGCAAAAATGATTTAAGTGGGTCAGTCACATTAGCAGCTTAGTTCAACAACAGAGAGAGTATGTAGTTTAACAGTGCAACACGTAATGCTAGGAACAAGTGTGTATTTCATCAGAAAATAAATTTATGAAATAGACTGATTGCACATTGTAATAAAAATAATATCATGAAAGATATGAGCAATGACACGCAAGGTTTACAAACACACTACACACCTCTGAAGCATAGCCAAGGGTTTACCCAGCAGTTGGTTAAATAAAAGATCCTACCAGCCATGTTTGTTGCACCACTTCACAGAATGCTATGAGCCTTTCCCTGTCACCAAGCTCCACTGCCTGTGATTTTGTTTTTTGAGATCTTCATTATTCAGTTAACAATATCCATCATAACTTGTTCTCACAATTCGTCCTCTGCACAATGATGGTTTCATATACATGTAGAGTTATTAGTTATGGGACCTGAAGGAGATAGGAAATTGATAATTCATTAACCTAACCCTAGAGAGGGTTATATAGTCATATACATGGGCCTAATGGGCCTAATAGCACAGGCACACTCCAACACCCCCCCGCAGTCTGAACATCCAGCGCAGCGGAGTTCGAGACTAGACATGAAAGAAACAAACACCAAGATCCCCCCGCAGTCCCAACTCTAGCCACTGCAGATGTTGAGACTGGATCGAAAGTCGATGAAGACCGAGGAAGGAAGGCCCTTGGTGAAGATGTCGGCAAACTGCGACGTCGTCGGGACGTGAAGGACCCGGATGTCTCCAACGGCAACCCGCTCGCGGACGAAGTGGAGATCAATCTCGACATGCTTCATGCGCTGATGCTGGACGGGGTTGGTGGAGAGGTACACCGCACTGACGTTGTTGCAGTAGACGAGGGTGCTGCGACGAAGAGGCTGGTGGAGCTCGAGGAGTAGTTGGTGCAGCCAGGACGCCTCAGCCACACCGTTAGCCACGGCGCGGTACTCAGCCTCAGCACTGGAGCGAGAGACCACGGGCTGCCTCTTGGATGACCATGAGATCAGGTTGTCACTCAAGAAGATAGCGTAGCCGGAGGTGGAGCGCCGCGTGTCAGGACAGCCAGCCCTGTCAGTGTTAGTGTAGACAACCAGATCTGCTGAAGCAGACCGCCGGAGCAGAAGACCGAAGTCAAGAGTACCACGCAGGTAGCGGAGGATCCGCTTCAGCGCGGCGAGGTGTGGCTCCCGGGGATCATGCATATGAAGACAGTTCTGCTGCACGGCGTAAGAGATATCCGGCCGGGTGAAGGTGAGGTACTGAAGTGCACCGGCCAGACTCCGGAAAGCAGTGGGATCAGCAACTGAAGGACGCTCAGCAGGAGAGACCTTGTCCTAAGTGTCAACTAGAGTGGAGCACGGCTTGCAGTCAGTCATCCCAGCGCACTCCAAGATATCCAGAATATAGAGCCGCTGCTGGAGAAAGATATTGTCAGGCCGCTGCTCAACTGTGATACCCAGGAGGTGATGAAGCTGACCGAGATCCTTCATGGCAAACTCTCGTTGAAGGGCTGAGATCGTCTGCTGAAGGAGTGCTGAGCTGGAGGCTGTAAGGACGATGTCATCCACATATAGGAGCAGATACGCCACATCACTGCCCTGGTGGTAGATGAACAGTGAAGTGTCCGATCGAGCCTCAGCAAATCCCAGAGAGAGTAGGTAGGAAGCAAACCGGCAGTACCACGCCCGAGGCGCCTGCTTAAGCCCATACAAGGACTTGTTCAGGCGGCAGACCATCTCCGGCTGAGCTGGGTCCACAAAACCGGTGGGCTGACTGCAGTAAACTGTCTCTGTCAGTGTGCCATGGAGGAACGCGTTCTTGACATCCAACTGATGGATCGGCCAAGAACGGGACAGTGCCAGAGTCAGAACTGTACGAACAGTCGTGGGCTTCACCACTGGGCTGAAGGTCTCATTATAGTCAACTCCAGGCCGCTGAGTGAAACCCCGGAGAAACCACCGGGCATTATTCTTTTAGTGATAGGCAATGTACTCATTGATAGTGAGACGCCTGCGGTGATGCCGACCAATCTCTAGGAGGTCGTAGAGTTCATAGGGGTGAGTGTATATGCATGTATGTGATGTTTGTACTATGTTTTGAGAAAAAAAAATCTGCGAGATACATGTTTTTTAGAATTAATGATTTGCTAATGGAAGTGTTTGAATGGCAATATGCACAAAAGAAACAAAAACCCAAACTTGAGAGCTCAGCACATCTTAATCTGGTCACCTCATTCTATAATCTGAATGCATGTCCATTTAAGAATAATGTGATTATGTGACGATGGACTTAGTCATTAAAATGGTTGAGTAAATCATGACGTGTGCAGAGATCAGTTATTGATAAACTATATTAGAGATAATGGGAAAGTCAAATGGCTCCATCATTTCAAAAGCACCAAGTTACTTTCAAAAGAAAAGGTCCCTGCTGATGATCTCATCAAACAGTGACCTAGCTCAGAATCAGAAATGTGTTAACACGTTCTTTTGTTGCAAGATATTGTAGAGGACAAGAGAGAAATCACCAAACTATTATCCCTAACTGCTTCTGTGTGATGCCAGACGAATTGACATTTTATCCTAGAGACCACATGCATATATGAGTTTCACTTCTTATAAATAGAAGGTGCGCGACATTAAACTCAATACAACAACCAAATCAAACAATACTTCCTCTCTGCAACAGCTTGGGATGGCAAGCTTCCAAAGCTACGAGTGAGGTTACTACTGCTGCTATTGTTAGCCCACTTTGTGGGCGCAGTTGCAACGGTCCACAAGGCACAAGAATGAACCAAGACAAGTAAGCCATCTCAATTTTTTGGTTTCATCTTCACCTTGCTAGCCAAAAAGCATGATTGTCTTTGTACTGAATAGAAAGTTTCAGCACCATCAAACCTTCACTACTGGAGAATGGGGCTTCGGATGAGTTCCAGTTTAACATAGAACACGGCCAATATCTGCACCTGGTACAGATGTTGTCTTTAGTTCCGGGTGAAAAGGAGCTAGCCCCTGGAGAGTCATTAGTATTGGTTGGCAATACAAACCCATACTAAAAGGTATCTTTTTTTTATTGGGTGGAAAGGTACACAACATTAATGCTCGCGAAAGCTTTTAGTGTCGGGTGTTGTTACCAACCAATACTAAATGCTACCCTTTAGTATTGGTTCTTTACACCAACCCATACTAAAGCCTTACCAACCGATACTAAAGACTTCCGAATACTTACATTAAAAGAATATCATCCCCTATGTAGTCAGATATGACTGTGTGGTGTAGTGGTTGGTTGGTTTCGTATAAAGCTATTGGTCTCGAGTTCGAGCTCAACCAAAAACATATTTTTTTAGTTTTTTACGAAGTTTCGGTACCGGTTTCTACTGTGGTTTCTACAACCATACTAAAATTTAGTGTCGCTTTCATAGTACCGGTAGTGAATTCAACACTAAAGGGGGGGTTTCCAACCGATACTGAAGCCCCATTCTCCATTAGTGCTTAGAGGGCATGTAAAAACATGCTATGCTATTTATTTCATAATATTTTTAGATTTTTATTATCTGCCCACCATATAATGTGGAGAGCAGACCACATAAAGTAAGCATAATTAATGACATTAGACCATACTTTACTAAAATGAATAGTTGTACATGTCTAAACGTTAAATAGGAGGCATGGCGACGCTGACCGAGGCCAGGGAGGCGGCAGCCGGCGCGGGGTGGCGCCTACCGGAGTCGGGGATGGAGGCAGCGGGCAGGGGAGGCTGAGGGCGGCGGAGACTAGAGCCGGGGAGTCACCGGGTGCCGCTCGGCCGGGGAGGCTGCGGGCGGCGAAGACTGGAGCGGGGGAGTCGCTGAGTGCCGCTCGGCCGGGGAGGCAGCCGGCGGCGACGCCCACCGGGGCCGGAGATGCAGCTGGTGGCGTGGGGCCGGGGAGGCCAGCGGCGTTTGTCCCCGGACCGGGAGGCGGCCGGTGGCGACGCCCACCGGGGCGGGAGGGCCGTGTTCACTGGCGGCGGCGCGGACCGAGGCGGGGAGGGCAGGGGACGCCGGCAGCGCAGACCGGGGCGGGGGAGGCGACCGCCGGCGGCGGGAGTGTGTGTGCGTGTTGAGGATAGTGTTCAAGGGCGCGGGGTAGCACCCCTCGTTTTTTCGTCGGCCAAGCAGGAAGGCCCACGTAAATAAGTTACTTTGGTCGGCATCAGACGGCCCACGAAATACAGAATTTTCAAATTCCCGCGCGGGTGAATAATTCCGTCGGTCTGTGACTTGGCCGACGAATTTATATATATTTCATCGGCTAGGCACTAAAACTGACGAATATATATTTAATTTCGTCGGTTTTCCCTGTCTACGAAATTAGGTGCGATAATTTCGTGGGCACTTCGGCCTACGAAAAAAATACATTTTTCCTGTAGTGTAGTACCAATAAGTTTGCTTAATAGGGACAGTGTGGCGTGGGGCTCTCTGATTATTAGTGCTATACAGGGGACTCTCCATACTGATCAGATGTTACTGGTGCTTGGCCTTCTGTAACTCTGATTGGAGCATGATGATACGTGTCACCTTAATCTGTTTGACGATGGCTTCGGTGCTTAGAGCGAGCAAGTATGGTCTGGTTACGTAAGCAGGCTATATAAATTGACACATTAGATTTGAGGTGATTTTGGAAGAGAGACGACGAATAGGTGACTGCGATACGGACTTGAACAAATTGGATGAGAGAATATGATCGAGGATGAGAATGTGCTATGTATAATGATTCGGTTGGTATCTATATAGCTAGCCAACCATTATATTGGGTGGGCTATTAGATTGGCTATATGTAATATGTCAACGGCATAAACTATCTAGTCGTTTGTTGACCTTGCATTTCCATGCATGCATTTCAGAGCGGATTAATAAGCAAGCAGAGGTGGCAGAGAAGTAAAGCGATGGGAGTAGCAGGCGTGGTGGCCCATGCCTGGAATGAATGGGGCATCCGGTCGCTGGTGCTGCTGAGCTTCGCTCTCCAGGTCTCGCTCCTGATCTTGGCGGAGTTCCGGCGGCGCATCAACTCCAGCGTGGTGAGGCTGTCTGTTTGGTCGGCGTACATGCTTGCCGACGCGACGGCCATATATGCCCTGGGCCACATGTCAATCACCAGCAGGTCTGCTGAGCATCAGCTGATGGCGTTGTGGGCACCGCTCCTGCTGCTCCACCTTGGCGGGCAGGACAACATCACGGCCTACGCCATCGAGGACAACCGGCTGTGGCTGCGCCATCTGCAGACGCTCGCTGTGCAGGTGGCCGCAGCCGGCTACGTGCTCTACGAGTCCTCCATCATCAGCCATGTTTCCTTGCTGCTCAGCTGCGCCACCATCCTCGTGTCCCTGGTTGGTATTGCCAAGTATGGGGAGAGAGTGTGGTCGCTCTTGCGCGCCGGCAGCAACCCCATAACGGGAAAGAACTACCGGAATTTGCAGCCATCCACCTCTGCAATTGAAACCGGGCATTATCTCGACGCCCTAATCTCAGTGGGTCCATCGTGGGATGCAGAAGCCTACCTATTGATGGCTCATCGGATGCTGGATGTGCCCATGGATCTGATGAGGGGGCCCCTAGGGCAGGATTATACTGTATACCCTTTTGCTTCCAACTTGCGCGGGGAGGATCTGTACCAGGTGGTGGAGATGCAGCTCTCCCTGATGCATGACGTCTTCTACACCAAGACGGTGGTGATACACAGCAACATGTATGGCCTCTGCGTGCATGCACTCACGGCGGCGGCCACCGCCTCCGCGTTCTTGCTGTTCCATTTCCATCTCAGACCCCCCGGCCACCGCACACAGCAGGGTCCTTACAGCAGGGTAGATGTGGCGATCACCTATGTCCTTCTGGCTGGGGCCCTCGCCCTGGAGGCGGTGTCGCTGCTGAGAGCTCTGCTCTCCAGCTGGACATGTCCTCTCCTGGTGAGGCGGAGCCGTGATAAGTATTGGATGGAGGAGCACACCCTGCTGAACCGCATCGCCCGTGCACTCACGAGCCTCCGTCGGCTCGTCCATGCAGCGGACTGTAGGAGGAGGTACTGGTCAGGCTCCATGGGGCAGCACAACTTGCTCCAGCTGGGCGCTCGCAGCAGGGCCAGCTCAATCAGCAAAATAGCAAGGTGGATGGGGTTGGAGGACCGGTGGAACATAATGGCCTACTCGTCGTGCCTCCCTGCGCCGGCACTCGTCAAGGACCTGCTGGTGAAGCAAGTGTTGAGGGGAGAGGGCGTCTCCCGCGACGGCGTCAGCGCTGAGGAAGCTGCAGGCCGCTCCCACAACAACAGTCAACTACCAGAAGATGCACGGTACGCCCAGCTTTTTGATTGTAGGGGTCGAGCAGAGCTGAAGCGTTGGGGGTTGTACGACGGTGACATCGTGTATAGCCTGACCTGGAGCCTGGACGAGCGCATCCTTGTCTGGCACATCGCCACTAACATCTTCTTGAGTTGGTGGCGGTCAGAGAAGAAGCAGCATACCACCAACAACGACGACGACAAGAAAGCCGAGGTGGTCGAGGCGCTCTCCAACTACATGGTGTTCCTCCTCGCTGCAGACCCATACATGCTGTCACCCGCCGCCAGCCGTAGCTCATACATCGAGGTGTGCTATGGCCTCACCACTAGGGGCCCGCGGTACGGCTCGGCTGAGGAACTGGCCAGTGTGCTACGAATCTACGGGGATGGATTGTTGGAGGCAGTGGAGACGGGATCGACTGACAACCTACACATCAAGTACGGTTTCCGTCTTGATTTTTCGACGCAGCAGCATCTCAGATTGACGCTGCAGACTGGATGCAAGCTTGGTGCGAAGCTCATCAGCTCGGAGGTGGAGTTACCGGACACGACAACAGGCACGCTGGAGGTGGTCGCTCAAGTATGGGTGGAGACGCTGTGCTACGCAGCCGAGCAATGCAGCGCGGATTCTCACGCCAAGCAGCTAAGCAACGGCGGCGAGCTCATCACCGTCGCTGCGCTTCTTCTGAAATACCTCAAAAAAAGGCATTTCCCCACGGCGGGCACCCGGTTCAATCCCCAGCGCTGGCACCGGGGAGGCCCCTTTGGCAGCCCCCCACCAGATGAAAATAAGAACCCCTTTAGCAGGGCTTTTCCATGAGCCTCTCTCCATCGGCTTTGGCCAAGTCCTATCAAACATGTCACACCAACAGAGCCTCTTGGAAATAGAAGAACAATTTACGCTAAAGATGAAAAGAAAAAAAAATTGCTTCACCTAGCTTCTCTCTCTATATTTAGTCATCACCTCAACTTCGTGACGGAAATTCTTGTATCGTTACATGATGGCAACTATTATATTTTCGTAATAAATACTCGATTTTCTTGCAGCAGCTGAAGTGGGGAGAGAGAACTAGAGAAGCAAGCCACTTCAATATATATCTATCCCTATATCTACTATTGACGTCGGCGTACCCTTTGGTCGACGGCAATAATAAAGCCTTATGGATGTCAGCTGGATTAAGCCGACCACTACCGGAAACGGCTAATATGCCGTGTGCCAAATAGTTTGACGTGTGCTAAAAAATGGACACACGACAAACAGCCACTTTGCCGTGTGCCCAAAATAAAACACACGGCAAACACCACGCACACGGCAAAATTGCCTCTTTGCCGTGTGCCAGCCCCAGGAACACACGGCAAAAACCAAACGCACGGCATATTACTATCTTTGCCGTGTGCCACCCTCAAAACACACGGCAAATCTCGTGCACGTGCCACTCACGTGCGGAGGTGGCGAACGGAGGTGGACGGAGGGGCGACGGAGGTTGACGGCACTCAACTTTGCCGTGTGCCGCATGGGGCACACGGCAAACAGGCCACTTCGCCGTGTGCCGCATGGGGCACACGGCAAACAGGCCACTTCACCGTGTGCTACAGCTTGGCACACGGCAAACAGGACACTTCGCCGTGTGCTACAGCTTGGCACACGGCAAACAAGACACTTCGCCGTGTGCTTTTTCTTGGCACACGGCAAATAGTTTGAAAATTTTGAATTTTCAAACTCGAAACTTTTTCTACACTGCAGAGACATTGCTTGGTACTATGTATTAAAGTTTGGTATTTTTGTCGTAATGTTCACTATATATAAAAATTGTGTATCTGTTAAACGAATTTTTTGGATGAGTCAAATTTTGAACTGCAAGTACATAAAATAATAGAAGAAAATTTTTGGAAAAATGATATTCGTCGTAGTTGACATTGTCATTTCGAAAATGGTGTTCACAAAAAGTTCTCGTGAATGTAGAATCGAATAGTTGTAAAATTTTAAAAAATTCAAACGAAGTCTGAAAATTATGAGATTTGTCGATTTCTTATGCTATCATACATAGAATCTATGGTAAAAAATTGAGGGAGTTCCGCACGTGTTTGTCACGTACGCTGCTTATAAACTCAAACTTTCCCGAAGAAGATCTGGGTAACGGAGAAAGACGCGGTTAAGTTTGTAGGGGCAAACACGTTCAAATTTGAATTTGGTTTCTACACTTTTTATATATGCAATGGAGAGAAAAAATGACTTCATGTTAATTTTTTGCATTTTTTTGGATCCGTTTGATAATTTTAACATATTAACTGCATTTATACAACTTTAATTGATATAAATTGAATTTGAACTATTAGTACATGAAATAATGATTTAACATGAGTGAAAAAATTATATTCATATTCTTTAGTGAACTTTAAGGTCTTGTTTTCAATTTCAAAATAAATTTCGAAAATGATATTGAAAAATTAAAAAGAATACAAGTTTCATTTACATGAAATATAGAAATGCCGTGTTCGCCGTGTGCCTGGCATCTGGCACACGACCAACTCATTACTTCGCCGTGAGCCCTAGATTTGGCACACGGCGAAGTCTTAACTTCGCCGTGTGCCGTAGATCTGGCACACGGCGAACCACCCACTCCCTTACCGTTTCGAACTCCCTCTCCCGCATCCACTCCTCACCCTCAGTCCGGTCCACACCCACCCCGACCCGCGCCCACGCCCTGCACTGCCTGGTCCGGACGCCGCCGGAGCCCCGCCCACGCCGCCACCGGACCCCCGCCCGCGCCGCGCCCACCCCGACGTCGCGGTCCACCCCGCGCTCGCTCGCCCACGCCCCTGTGCAGCCCGGTCCGCACGCCGTCGGACCCCTGCCCACGCCGCCGCCGGACCCCTGCCCGCGCTGCGCCCACCCCGATGCCGCGGCCCACCCCGCGCTCGCCCTCCCACGCCCCTGGGCCGCTCGGTCCGCATGCCGCCAGACCCCCGCCCACGCCGCCGCCGGACCCCTGCCCGCTGGTAGGTTGGTAGGTAGTTGTATCTCACTTTGCCTATCTCGCCACCGCTGGAGAGTATTTTGGATAGAAAATTGTATTGCCTATAATGATATATGCTATATATATATTGACCTTGAGCTTGAGCTTGAGTGTTAGTCGAAGTGTGTTATTTCTGTTCTATGGATATGCTTATCATGGTTGTCATGAAACCATGTGACACATCCATGCCCAAGCAACAACTCGGATGCGATGATGTTAAGATTGGGCTGGATGTGTCACATCGTTTAATGGCGGTCATGAATTTATTTTAGGTTTCTTATGCTTCAAGTTCAAGGTCAAATGAATGGAACATATCTGAGGCATGTTTGTTGGTTGTCGACCACTGTGCTGTTTTATTTTTGCAGAATTTGAAACTGAAATGTTCAATTATTGATACTATGTAGTTGTTTTTTGTTAGGAGAGGTTGTGGCACCGTTCTTGACTCGTCACTTTGCAGTACAGTTAGGTGAGTCATCACAGACTTTCATTTACCTATCTTGTTTGTGCTTCACGTAACCTAGGCGTCTCCCGTTTGAAAGAGATACGGTTCGAAATATGCAACTCTTTGCATATATGGAACCATATGTGTTTCGAATTGTCCACGTCATTTGGACAGCCCAAAGGTGCGTAGATATGGTTAGTTTTCATGGTCAACTCCGATCCGTGCCAGAGTTTCGGCATCACCTCCCTGTTGTTCTCCAGATACACAATCTCCTTGACAGGACGTGTATTTGGAGAGCAGCGGGGAGGTGCTGCCGAAATTCTGTCTCGGCTAGGAGTGGATGATGGAAACCAACCATATCTACGCATCATCGGGTGGGATTAGGACCCATCTTCACCTATTAAAGTTTGTTAGATATCGTGTATATGAAATCAATTTTTAAATTTCTCGCTCGTATGTTAAAGGATGGATGACCTTGAGTGGATGTACAAGGGCTGGCAGAGCGAACAAGAGTATATTGAGTTTGCTCTAAAGGTCAATGACTTTTTGGAAAAGGCATTTGATAGAGGACAGAGTAGAATGCCGTGTCCATCCACCAAGTGTCAAAATAGGATACATCAATCACAACTCACTATGGGTAAACATATTATCAAAAATGGGTTTGTGGAAAACTATACCCGGTGGATCTGCCATGGTGAAGCCCATCGTGCGAGAGAAGAGGTAGTCAGACATGTTATGATGCTGATGCCGGTTGCGTAGACATGTTAGCAGACTTTCATGAAGTACACTTCGAAGAAGGACCTAGAGAGGATCTGCCAGAGCCTACGGCAAAGCAGTATTATGACATGTTGTCTGCGGCGCAGAAACCACTTCTCCAGCATACCAATGTTTCTCAGTTCGATGCTATTGCACGCGTATTGGCCCTAAAGTCTGAGTGTGGCATTAGTCGAGATGGATTCGACAAAATGTTGACGGTTTTGGTAGTCTGTTTCCGGAAGGACACATTCTTCCAAATAGCTTGTACGAGGCACAAAAACTTCTTCGTAGTCTTAAGATGCCATATGAGAAGATACATCCTTGTCCGAAGGGATGCATATTGTTTAGGAAAGAACATGCAGACGCAAATTACTGTACAAAATGTAAATCATCTCGGTGGCTGGAGGTAGATTCTGGTGATAGTCAAAAGAAACATCTCAAAATCCCCGTGAAAATCGTACGGTACCTTCCATTCATATCGAGAATCCAACGTCTATTCATGACCGAGGATTCAGCACAATAGATGAGATGGCACAAAAACGGCAAACGCTATCGTCCTAAGAAGATGATACATCCATCCGATGGTGAAGCATGGAAACATTTTGACAGACGTCACACAATGAAAGCTCTGGACGCTCGAAATGTATGTGTTGCGTTGGCAACAGATGGATTCAATCCTTATGGAATGACGGCTGCCCCGTACAGTTGTTGGCCCGTGTTTGTTATCCCCCTCAACCTCCCTCCTGGAGTTATCTTTCAACGACAGAACATATTCTTGTCGTTGATAATTCCTGGATATCCGGGGGATAATATGAGTGTGTATATGGAGCCTCTTATTGATGATTTACTCCATGCTTGGGAGGAAGGTGTATGGACATATGACCGAGCTACAAAGACAAACTTCAAAATGCGAGTGTGGTACATGTACTCCCTGCATGACTTGCTAGCGTATGCGATATTCTGCGGCTGGTGTGTGCACGGGAAGTTCCCTTGCCCAGTATGCAAGGCAGCTATGAGGTTCATCTGGTTGGCGAAGGGTGGCAAGTATTCTTCGTTCGACAAGCACCGACAATTCCTCCCTATTGATCATCCATTCCGACATGACATCAAGAACTTTACGAAAGGTGTCGTGGTTGATGAACCTCCACCACAGATGATGTCAGGTGTCGCAGTCCGTGAGTGGTTACAGTTGCTGAGGGTTAAAGAAGGTGGTGGTTTTGTGGGTTATGGCGAAGAACATGCCTGGGCTCAGAAGTCGGGCCTGTGGAGGCTCCCCTACATGGATGATCTTCTTCTTCCTCATAACATTGATATGATGCACTCAGAAAAAAATATTGCTGAGGCACTCTGGGTACAATCATGGACATTCTTGATAAAACAAAGGACAATGTTAAGGCCCGAGTGGATTAAGCTAGTTTATGCGGTAGACCAAAACTGAATATTCCGCCACCCAAAGATGGTAAGAAATGGAAAAAGCCTGCAGCTGAATTCGTCCTGAAGAAGCACGAAAGGAAAGAAGTACTAGAATGGTTCCAGACTTTAATGTTCCCCGATGGGTATGCAGCGAATCTAAGGAGAGGGGTGAACTTATCTACTATGCGAATCAATGGGCTGAAGAGTCATGACTACCACATATGGATTGAGCAGCTTCTTCCGGTGATGGTTCGAGGCTATCTCCCTGACCATGTCTGGCAAGTGCTGGCGGAGTTAAGAAATTTCTTCCGCCAGCTATGTGCTAAGGAGTTGTCATAGGCTGTAGTTGAACAAATGGAAAAATTGGCCCCTGTGTTACTTTGTAAGTTGGAGAAAATCTTTCCACCCGGCTTCTTCAATCCGATGCGGCATATGATTTTGCACCTCCCGTATGAGGCACGGATGGGGGGGCCTGTTCAGGGACGTTGGTGCTACTCGATTGAGAGACAACAAAAAATCCTTCGAACCAAATGCAAAAATAAATGCAAAATAGAAGCTTCCATTGTAGAAGCATACATTCTGGATGAGGTCTCGAACTACACAACAAAATACTATAGTGAAACCCTTCCAAGCGTGCACAATCCACTCACTCGTTACAATGAAGCCGAAAATGAAACGAACCTCAGCCTATTCAAAGGGCAACTTGGAAGTGCAAGTGGTGCGACTCCTAAGGCCTTGCTCAATGAAGAGTTGCGCACTATCATGATGTATGTGTTGACGAACCTAGTGGAAGTCGAGCCGTACATACGGTAAGTTCTCAACAAACTATTTCCTCGAGTATTAACTATTCTGCATCCAACCCCCTTTACCTCTCGTTTATATAGGGAATTTACTCAACAATTCTGGCGTCACCGAAGAGATCCAACCCCGCAGGAAGTTGACGTCCTTCTTAAATCCAGTGTGGGACAAAGAGCCCCCGATTTCATTTCTTGGTTCAAGCACAAGGTATAACAAACCATCATGCTTGTTAGACATTTGAAGTTTCTTATCTGTGTGAATAGTATGACAAATCATCATGCTTCTACCTGCAGGCCCAAAATGACGCGTCTATGTGTCCCGAGTTGAGACAAGTTGCCAACGGTTGTGCCTATAGGGTCTTGTCATATTCCGGTTATGACGTTAATGGATATCGCTTTCACACAAGAAGCCATGAGCAGATTCGGCCCAATCGAAGAACAACAAATTCCGGAGTTTGTACGACAGCCCTTGATGGGGTCGAGTATTATGGCATAATTAAAGAAATCTATGAACTCACATTTCATGGTTGCAAACCTCTTAAGCCTGTCATATTCAAATGTCATTGGTTTGATCCTAACGAAGTGCGATGGACCCCTCATCTCGGCCTAGTCGAAATTGGCCAGTCATCAGTGTATCCAGGAGACGATGTGTATATTGTGGCTCAACAAGCCACGCAAGTTTATTATCTCTCATATCCGTGCAAAACTGACGATCGCCTTATGGGTTGGGACATTGTGTACAAGGTATCACTACACGGTAAAGTACCTATTCCATATAATGAGGATTACAACATAGCCCAAACACATATGACGGGGAATTCTTTCAAGAAGATGGGCTTGAAGGACATTTTGAGATAGACTTAACCGGAGTGATTGAAATGGAAGTACACGATGATGAAATGGTTGATGACGAGGACGTTGGTGAGGAGGTTCGTAATGCGAAGGACCTAGAATTACTTGAGCGATTACAATTAGGCAATGACAATGAGGATGAAATTCCACCGTTAGAGCACGGGCTTGAACTTCTCGACTTGCGTGATAGTGATAATGAGACATATGATCCAGCTAATCCCGATGAAGATGATTATTTCTAATACATGTATGATCCGTACTAATTGATTTATTAATGTTACTTTCTAATTATGTCACATTTATTTTCTTTCTCTTTATAAGATCGTTTTGTATATATGTGCTGATTGGTTTACTATTTTGAATTGCAGGTGATTGAAGAGAGATGCCGGGCGGCGGACTTCAACGATCGGTCGCCTCACTGTATAGAAGAATGATGCCACACTCGGATGCTGGTGAGGGCTTCGATAGGAGTTCTGGGTTGGGGCGAGGCAAGGGTCAAGGGAAGGGTGGACCCAAGAGGGGTCGAGGGAAGGGTGGAGCTAGGAGGCGTCGAGAGCCTTCGCCTGTACCGCTGTCTCAGGAGGAGGAGGAGGAGGAGGAGGAGGAACCTGCCCAGAACTAGGAGCAGGAGCGGGAGGAGGAGTGGCAGGCGGACGCGCATGAGGAGGAGGGGGAGTCGTCTGAGGAGGACACGGCCGAGGATACCTCTACGCTGGCTGTCTGGTTGCGAGGTCCTTCGCGACTCCCAGATAGGCCGATACCTGTCGCCTTGCGCCCGCTGATTCGACCGAGCGGGGATATGTAAGTAATTTGACATGTTATTACTACTTTTTCATTTCCTAACTCGAAAATCACGGTACAAACTAATATTTTCTCTTAATCACTTTTGCAGGAGTTGGACTGTCCTCAGTGGCGGTGCTCACAAACGCAAGGTCAACGGCATTCTGGGTCTTTTGTGCAGGGACCACTTCCCAGGCCTGGTCCACTATCAAGGACGGTACGAGCCGGCCTGGACGTGGGACCACTACATCGCCGCCAACAACGATCAGTTGGATCGGAGCGGCAGAGTCTTTGAGAACAAGGCGGAGCGGGTAAAGGCCGAGCTCTGGGTAAGTTTTCCCCGGCAAAAAATGGTCAATACATCACATTCATTTAACATATTGTTAATAACGACATGATCCATTGTCTTTATATGCAGGATTTTTACAGGTGTGGCGAGGGACACGAGGAGTGGGAGGTGATTGTGGCTCACAATCGATGCGTTAAACTCGTGAAGGACATGCATTATGAGGCGCAAGTCCAGTGCGTCATCAACTATTGTGCACATTTCCTAAAGCAGAAGATCGGGAAGACTGAGGCGAGGGATTTGAGGCTGACCCGAGAGCAATATTTACAGGTAAGTTCAAATTTATTGTAAGATGAAAAACATCGTTAAATGTCTCTCTTCTTACATGTCAAGCATTTGATCACGTGTAGGTTCCTGCGTGGTAGTGTCGTAATGACACCGTGTGCTGGGAGCGTATAGTGGACAAGTGGTTCGACCCCAAGTGGCAGGCTTTGCACGATGCTGGCCGGCAGCGGTGATTGCTGATGCCAGGTCCAGCGCACCATCAAGGCAGCCTCAATAATGACGAGTACAGGGCTAGATGGGTACACACTACATAGACTCATTTCTCTAATCTAACGTTCAATTCAGCATAATTTGTAATCAACTTCTTCCTTTTTCGCAGTCGTCCTCACATGAAGGCCAGGAGTGCAACCCGTTCGTGGGATGGGATCTGGCCCGCAAGGGCAAGGCGACATCCAACGTCACCTACAACCCTGATGACCCGCCCTCGGCGTACAGCAACCCGTCCGTCCATAGTCGTATCCAGGCATACACAGAGATGGGAAGACAGGTCCATGGGCCAGACTGGGATCCGAGCTCGCAGCCCCTTGATGGAGAAGTCATTATGAGGGTGGGAGGAGGCAAGAAACATGGGCGCTACTACATTGGCGATGGCCTTGTAGACACGGCCAGCACTCCCACCCTCTCCCAGATTCGAGCGAGGAGCACGGCCAATAGCCCGGCCATACGCCCACAGCTGTCCGCGTCGCAGCTCCAAGTGTAGGAACTTCAGGTTATTTCTTATTTATTCATAGTTCTTTCGTTTTGTACATATATTTGCTTTGCGTTGTAACATTGTCATGAACTATTGTAGCACCAAATGCAAGCGCAACAGGCGGCGTACGAGGCGGCGTTGGCCGAAGAGAGGAGGATACGACAAGAGAACGAGTAGAAGCAGGCGGCCGAGGTGACCCAGATGTACAACTACATTCAAAGTCTTTCTATCCAAATGGGTAATCCCATCCCAGCCTTCCCTGTGGCTCCTGCTCCTACTACTCCTCCGGAGAGTATCTTGAAAACCCTTTAGTTTTTTTGAAGTATTAGATACTTAGAGAACTTTAGACTTAGAGATTGTGACTTATATTACTCACTTTACGATTTAGGGGACCTACATATTTAGACTTGTTTAGATTATAACTTGAGAACTTGGTTTTTGTCTCACCTGCAATTTACTATCTTACGTTTTTTGCAGAATCTATCGGTGGCATCGAATATGCCAGACTTGTCGCCGGCCATCTCACCGACGCTCCCACAGCAGTTGTTCCCACCTCAGTTCGGCGGCCCACCACCGTTCGACAGCCCACCGCAGCCATAAACTTGTTTATTTCAATATTTATGGACTTGTGAACTTCTGGATATGGATTTGTGAACTTCTGGCTATGTTGTGAACTTGTAGGACTTTGAAGTTATTTGTGGCTAGTTGTGATATATAGTGCCTGCGATGTTTGTTGTGATATATATGTGATATGTAATGCCTGTGATATATATATGTTGCCTTTAATATATATGTTGTGATATGAGGTCCTTTATATGTGAAAAACAAAAAAAAAGGATTTGTTTGGTCACTTTGCCGTGTGCCAGGGACTAGGCACACGGCAAAGTGACCATTTGGCCAGCCATGAACAGCAAGTTCGCCGTGTGCCCGGTCTTGGCACACGGCGAACTGACCATTGTTTGCCGTGTGCCAGGGAAAAGGCACATGGCGAACCTAAACACTTTGCCGTGCGCCAAAGCCCTGGGCACATGGCAAAGAGCTGTGCTGCTAGGCCCCGCCTGACCAAGTTCGCCGTGTCCCTATCCAGGTGGCACACGGCGAAGTGGGAAATTTCGCCGTGTGCCTACTTCCTGGCATACAGCGAAGTCTTCTGTCACGCCGTTAGGCCGTCCTCACGACGTCAATTTCTTTTTTTTTGCCGTGTACCCTTGGATACACACGGCGAATGTGTTTGCCGTGTGCCCGATAAATGGCATACGACAAACTAGGCCTTTGCCGTGCCTAGCGCTGCCGTCGGGGGTTCGCCGTCGGCCACCGACGGCGAAAACTTTGCCGTGTGCCTACTAAGCCTTTGCCGTGTGCTTGGTGCACACGGCGAAATAGCCAATTCCGGTAGTGGACGGTAGTATGCTTACTTGCGTGTGGTTTTGGCCAAGCCAACAACAATAACCATGGTCGGTACGTGGAAAAAATTCAGTTTCCTGTGGTGTTTCACCAACGATGTAATAACACGTGGCAATATCTATGTAACCAATCTGTTAGTCGATAGTAGATCAGTTTAGTCCTTTTTTGTATGTATTGAACATAAGACATGTGCTCCGATAGATTCTGGCTCTACCGTTGGGAAGAAATGAGTACTCAAAGACGTACTTTAAAAAGGTAGAGCTAGCAGGCACATGAAATTTCATCCTTTGAATATTGGGAACTATACTAATAAAGAGGGAAAAGAATATCACTAGCTTTTTCCTTGCTTGCGTGCCAATCAAGAAAAGCAAGGAATCATACTTTGGGGAAAATTAAAGGCAAAACCCAGCGGCCAAGGAACCATATTCCTTCTTCCTTAGGTCGTCCGATCTGATCCTTCTCGCAGCTCTGGTAATATACCTACTCTATCTGGTCCTAGAGATAGAGCACGCACCGTTGGACCCAGATCTGTATCAACATCACTGTTGGAGAACGGCACATTAGTGCCGGTCACGGGACGGCTTAGTGCCGGTCCCTGTGGCCGGCACTAAATGGTCGGCACTAACGTGACAGACGTTAGTGCCGGCTACTCTGACTGGCACTAACGTGTGTGTGTTAGTGCCGGTTCGTAATACCAGCCGGCACTAACGTGCCCGCCCCCGCCCGACTCCTGACAGCAAGGTTAGTACCGGCTGTTATTACTAGCCGGCACTAAATGTTTTTTCTTCTTTTTGTTTCTTTTCTTTTCGTTTTTATACATATGGCTATGCGTATTTCTAGCGTATGTGACTACATAGTCGTACTCTTTGCATTGCACAGTATTATTAGAACAGAATATTACACTAACATTATATATTTATATATATATATTTGTCATGTATGGAACACTTAGGAATTCAAAAGTACATGAGATATTACAAATTATTGCGCACATCAACTATAATAACGTATCAGCTTCCTCGTCGTCGGATCTTCTTGGGCGACGCTTAGTCGGAGATCACCATGAAATTCGCCCTTAGGATTTATGACTTCATCGAGTAGAAATCCGCATATAGCTTCTTGAATTGCCCTGATCCGAGCGATTTCAATGAGTTCTTCTTTCATCCGCCAACGCTGTCACATTTTTCGATAAAAACATGAGAATAAAAAATAATGAATTAAAATAATGAGCAGATGTGATTGTGCTCACGTACATTGAATGCCTCCACTGTCATTTGCCCTTTTTCACTTGCAAAAGAGTTGATCCACTCGCATACGTAGTATCCACATAAGTTGTTTCCTTGGCCCTGTCTCCAACACTATGGACAAACGTGGGTTACGATATAGAATTTTTCTGATGTTTATTGCGAATGACATTAGTAGCGAGAGTATATTCATACCGGAAAATCAGTCACCCAATGAAGAGGCTCGATTTCACCTATGGGCAAGCCTATGTATTTGTGGAGGTAGCGACCCCATGTAGTATTTACCACCTCGATGATATCTTGGTACTTTGATTTATCTTGCCTTAACGAGTCGTACACCAAGACCTTGTGCTCCTCAATCCGAATACAAAGCAATATCCAATGAAAGCTGTGCATATACATACGCATAACCAATTAATGTTGATTATAATAGTTATTAAATAGTATTATTAATACGAAGGGATTGAAAAAAAAAGTCTAACAAAGAACGACTCACTGATGGTTGTATGGCAAGAGAATGAAGGGACACATGCTATTTTTACGCAACCCCCTGTATATAACATTGACTATGTCTCCAGGATTTAGCGCTAGCGATTTCTCGTGTATAATATCGGGGTCGAAGAACCCGACGTTTTGGAAGTTCTTCTTTCGGCAAATTTGAATTTTTGACCTACGAGACACAAGAAAAACGGGGATCAGTCAACACACAAGGCTAAAATAATGAAACGAGAGACAATACTTACATGCACCATACACTGACGAGGGACTTGTGAAGGGCATCTTGATGGTATAAATCGTAGAGTGATGCAAACTCGATATATACATCATCTGCCCCCCGCCAGAAATGCTCATCTTTAATCCGAGCTGGGAACATCTCTAATTTACTAGCTTTAGATTGCACGGCATACCATTTGTGTAACTCGGCCATTCTCGTTGGTAGGAATGGTAGCAACTCTGGCCATATCAAAGGTTCACCAAGTACAAATTTTTTCCTGCCGCGGGCATTCTGTAGGGCCTCCCCAAGCAATTGAGCCCTTGTTAGATCAGTTTGCAATATCATCCCAGCCATGGTCAATGGATCTCTTGATTCATCGGGACAGTCTTCATGCGGCACTATCAACGGAGGGATCGATTGTTTGGACTGCTCTCCGAGCTGGGGAACGGTCTTTGCATTAATCAGGCGATTCTTGGGGTTGCTGTAGCACTTTCTGATCTGCCGATCATAATCCGACTCTCTTTCTTTCTCCTTGGTGGGATCTTTAATGAAGTGTTTAACAAAGTGTGCCTTTGCAACCGGATCTATTTCTGGCTTCTTGTTCGCAGCCTCCCTCAGTAGCTTGCGCTTCAGCAAGAAGGTTTGAAACGATTCTTCTGCCTCTTCCTCTTCTGGAGCCTTCTTTTTCTTCTTTCTTTGCTGCTTTTGAGATGGCTGGACCGAAGGTACCGTGTATGCCTTCTGTCGCTGACTCTGATTCTGTTGTGCGGCCTGTGATGATGCCGGAATTGGCTCACTTTGTGCGGCTGGTGATGGCGGATCCATGCTGGGGTCCCGTGCAGGCAGTGGAGAAGGTGGGCCAACACTAGGATTCCTGTCAGCAGGCGTTGGTGATCTTTGCCTTGAGCACCGAGCGGAATCTGTGTCTGCTTGCACCAATCTTATGTCGCGCTTTGGCCACGCGATCCATGTGTGTACGGCATGTTGTAGTTCTGTTTCTTCAGGACTTATAGGGATCGGGAGGTCCATGTCTTCCCAGCGTTCTTCAGTAATTCGGTCAACAAAGACTCTGGCGAATCCTTCAGGAATCGGCTGGCAATGTATTGTCCCGCCCTGTTCTTGGACTTCCGCATAACCCTCAGCACAAACTTTAAGCTTTTTCCCATAAAGAACCAGAAGCTCACATTGGGTCCTAACGGTGATGTCGTCAATGGGGTCCCTCGGCCTGTCGGCACCCAAATTAGGGTGCTCCGTGGAAGCAACACTGCTACGACGCTGAGAAGAGGGGCTGATCTCCACATTGGCAACTGGTTGGTCCGAGCGTTGCCCAACTGCTGCCTTAAGTGACATTATCTGGTTTTCTAGGCTATGAATCTTCTCAGCCACTACTGCCTTGCTTCTGCATCGGCTTCGGTAGGTTTCGAGATCTCCGAAAAAGCCATATTTCCATGGAACTACGTCCACACCTCGGGTCCGTCCAGTGTGTTCCGCATTCCCAAGAGCGTAAGTCAGCTCGTCATTCTCTCTGTTGGGCTGGAAGGTTCCTTCTTCGGTACGCCTCATTGCGTCCTCGAGTCTTTGGGCAGCCTCTCTTAGTACGTCGCTAGTCACAAACATTCCAGTGTCGGGATCTAGTGTGTCTCCATGAGCATAGAAGTAATACCTTGCTCGTTTGGGCCAACTCAAGGTTTGCGGTACGATTCCTTTTACAATTAAATTATTTTCCATCTTTTCCCATTTCGGAATGGCAACCTTATAACCTCCGGGCCCAAGTCTATGGAAGTTTTTTTTTTGCTAGCATTCATTTTGCCTTGAATCGAGGCTGCCATGCTGTCAGCACTGTGCTTATAATTCACGAATTCATTCCACCACTCTCGTTGCTTCTTCCAGACTTTATCAAAATCTGGTGTGAGGCCCTTGTTGACAAAGTTTGCCACCAATTTTTTCTTGAACGAGGCGAACTGAATTGCCATCTTCTTAAATGCCCATCCCTTTATTTTGTCAGCTTTGCCTGGGGAAAGTTGAAGTGCAACGACACCTCTTTCCATAACAAATCTTTCTCTGAATCTGGCACGATATCTTCAGGTCGATCAGAGACTTTATTTCTCTTCCAAAGCTTATACTTTATGGGGACGGATTCCCTAACAAGATATCCCAATTGATTTACAAATGTTGTCTTAATTTGACCAGGAGCTAGTGGCTCGCCGGTTGCTTCGTTGATCTCCGTGATGGTCGTACATCCTACCATCTTCCTCTTGGAGCCACGTTTCCGTTTAGGCTTCGTCGATCCTGATGCCTGAAAGAATCGCAAATTTATCAAGCGGGTTGCTAGCAACTAGTGGACGTCGCGGCAGGTATGCGTAACCTTCATAACCCGCAAGCAAGGGTTCCAGATCGAAAATTATCATGATATTAGGTAACTTATTGACTGAAACATTCATAAGAATTTTTAGTTGGAGCACGACTCCTTACACAAGGACTGAAATCATCAACAAAGCTAGCAACATAACACAAATAGTTCGCAGCTGGGTCGCATGTGTCACAAACAATATCTTGCTCCTAACATATATATTGACAAAACGTTTATCCTGATGCCTGAAAGAATCACTAAACTTTTATACCTCGGCTTCCTCGACATTTCCTTCTTCCTCCCCACTAATATCTTGCTCCTCGTCGCCATGATAATGCAAGTTTAAAAATTGGCTGCCATCGTTCTCGTCCTCATCAAACTCTGGAGCTATGTGCCCAGTACTACCACGAATGAGCTCGTGCATTAACTCATCTTGGTTGTCCGTAGGATCCATTTCCACTACCTGAAACAATAAAAAAACAGCAAGCCACATACTATATGAGGTTACAAAGCATCTATTAAATCAAAGGTTATCCTGTTTCTTCCTTATGATTCCTATATCCTGTAAATTCAGAAATGGAATGGAACTGGAAAGAGAAATTTATATGTTTGGTATGTATGTTCCCTTTTTGAGTCTTGATGCCCAATTACCTTGTCTTGTACTGAATAATTGATGCATTATATGTACAATGTTTGGGTAAAAAATGCAGTAACCAATGTCCTTGTACAAGAAACTTAATACTGCACCAGAATCTATATTGTCCACATCATCTTTGAATTTATGTCATTACACTTAAAATTTGACCTTGCTCTTAATTAAGAGATGATGTATTTTGAAGGATTCCACATCTATACTGAAAACCTTTACCCGATTGTGATGTTCATAACTTTTTAATGCAGCTGAAATGGTCAGAAGACAAGCTCTCTTTCCCGGTGACTCTGAGTTGCAACAGTTGCTTCACATTTTCAGGTCTTTTTTTTCCCCTTCTGCATTCAAGTGTTGTTCTGTTAATCCTGAAGTTATTGTTCTAATATCAAGTTGATCAGATGCTGGCACTTAGCATTTGGTGCAAGAGTCATATTGAATGAGTTCTTACTTGGCATAATCTGAATATGTTACTATATGTGATAATAGTTTGATTTTCATTACTCATCTCTGTTAAACAGCAAAGAGACAACAGCAAGTGTTGGACAGGACCAAACATCAAGGTTCCAAATCATCTGTTTTTGGAAGCACACACAGTTTTGTGAGTTCTGAATTTCTCAAGAAAGTAACATTAACTAAAACAGTCCGAACAGTCCACGATTGATCAATAAAAAAATTACACTAGCTATGCACAAACATTTATCGTTTTGTCAACTGTTTTATTTCAATGATCCTGCAGAATAAAATCTATAGACATTGTCATGACTCATCACGAGTGACAAATTTGAAAGATGGACTTATGACAACAATATCAGTCCGACATTACCATGACTAAATCACTACAACTATTGAACACTATAGTCAGTTAGGGATCTATTTCAGGAGTGGAGTGTGAAATTTCTGGTAGTTTCTCTTGTTTGAGTGGCAAGCTCTTCCTATTGAGCTTGGTGTGTGTGCATATCAGTGTGTTCTTGTGTTTGGATTTTCCCCCTTGGGGGTTGAGGCAATGTAATGGACCGGTTCTTTCATTTTGATCCCTAATACAAGGATACATAGCTCCTCTGCGTGTTCGATAAAAATAACTAAACACTATAGCTGCCAAAATCAACTGTTGCACCATTAAATGCCGTGTGATCCAAATGAATTATTCTGTGAAATTAGTGTCAGGTGACAACTGACAAGAACAAAAACCAAATGGCAGCCCATCTGCATTTCCATCTCTAGTTTTCAACACATTAACCTTCTATTAGACCCTCTTATGACGTGCCTAGCTCAAAATTTGAGATCAGAGAAAGATCTCCATGAACCCCATGCATATATCCTTTCGATCATGTGCTTGCCTCCAAAACACAAGCATCATCTCTCACAAGGATACAACATGTTTCACATCCAGACAACTAGCAATATCTACTCTTAAGTCACAAATCAAATATACAATTAAGCCATAGCAGTCCATATTTTTGTACTAATGTTCCAATGCATAAAAAAAGACTACCAAATATGGAATGTAACTGATTGTTTGAGCCCAAGTATTGTTTCATTGGAACCTAGAAGAACGGCACTGACAAAATGAAAGCTAGAGCAACCAAATCAAATATACGAATATACTCACCGGAGTTGCAGGAGCTTTTGCAGGAGTAGCGGTAGAAGGTCCACACTTGACGGCAGGGGAGGACCTCGAGGCGGCAGGGGCAGAGCCGGGCGGCCGGGCTGCGCGGAACGGGCCACGCGCGAGGACGTCGACGAGGTGCGCGGCGGCGGGGGCAGGTACAACGTGGTCGGGGCGGCGGGGGCAGCCGGGCTGCGCGAAACGGGCCGCGCGCGAGGACGACGAGGCGTGCGGCGGCGGAGGCAGGGGCGGCGTGGTCGGGCGGCGGTGGGGTCAGCCGGGCGGCCGCGACGGCGGGGGATGACCTCGAGGGGCGGCTGCACGGACCGGGCGGCGAGGACGCCGAGGTGCGCGGCGGCGCGGGCGAGGAAGAAGGCGGCCGGGGAAGAAGGCGGCGGCGCACGCGGGCGGGTTGGGCGACGTCGATCTGAAAAATTTGGCGAAGGGGGTAATTTGTTGGGCGGGGGATGGCTCGGTTAGTGCCGGCTAGCCTTACCAACCGGCACTAACGTGCCCTCGTGACGTCAGATTGGCACGTTAGTGCCGGCTAGTAATCCTAGCCGGCACTAACTTTCGCAGTTTAGTGCCGGCTAGGTTTACTAGCCGGCACTAACGTGCCAATCTGACGTCACGAGGGCACGTTAGTGCCGGCTGGTAAGGCTAGCCGGCACTAACTTGTTCCATGAAAAATGACCAGTCAGTTCCCATTTACACTAAATTTTTAATATTTTTAAATTTATTCATAACAAACTTAATAATTAGAATAATAAAACAAAAAAATATATCTTAATTTTTTAAGCTGAACAAAAATTATAGTAATTATATCTACACAATAATAATAGCAATTGAAGTAAATTAACAAATATGCTACCATTATCAATTATGTGTAGCTTATAGAGTTTATATGTTAGTATGCTTCTATTATTCGTAATAAATCAAAAAAAATTCAGTTTGATCCATGCAAAAATATTCAAAAGTCTTTTCAGTAATAGCCTATACAATGATGTAATCAATTCGCAAATTACTTGATTATTTGTTTATAATTTAATGTTTCAACACTCCTAGTAATGCAAAATTAGTGAAAGTAAATAATATTTATATCATGCAAAAATATAATATTATCTGAAGATGATATTGTGTTCTAATTGGACGAATAGTATCGAGAATTGAGACAAATACGACACGGTGCGTTACATTACATCACTGATTGAGAGAAATCAATATATAAATTATATAAAACTACTACTCATTATTATTATCTACTGGAACATTGATAATCTTCCTTTTGACGAAAGTGCCTTGAGCGTGATCACAACGTAAGTAAGGTGTGTCCTCTTTGGATAAGAGGATGCTAGGGTCAACGTCAACTGAGAATGGAGGAAGGTTATCAATCTGGTCATAATCTTTCGAATTGTCCGAAATATCCTCAACTCCAACTACTTTTCTTTTTCCGGGAAGAACTATGTGCCGTTTCGGCTCATTTCCAGCCTTGTCTGCTTCAGGCGTCTTATCCGACTTCTTCTTCGGTTTGCTCGACATGTCCTTCACATAGAACACTTGTGTCACATCGTTGGCTAGAACGAATGGTTCATCTTTATATCCAATCTTTTTAAAGTCAACTATGGTCATCCCATACCGGTCCTTCGTTACGCCTCCTCCAGCCACCCATTCACAATGAAATAAAGGGACAACTATGGGTCCATATTCAAGTTCCCATATCTCTTCTATGACACCATAGTAGTTGTTCTTTTCTCCATTACTATTTACTATACACATACGGACACCTAGTTGTTCTTTTCTCCATTACTATTTACTATACACATACGGACACCACTGTTTTGGTTGGTGCTTTTTTTGTCTTGAGCTCTCGTATAAAATGTATATCCATTTATTTCGTACCCTTGGTATTGCTGGACAGTGATTGATGGTCCCCTAGCCAGCCATTGAAGTTCTTGATCAACTGTATTGTTGCCCAATAATTTTCGTCTGAACCAACCGTCAAAAGTTTTTATATGTTGGCGTGTAATCCAAGCAAGATTCTTCTGTGGATTTTCAGACTGTATAATATTCATGTGCTCATCAATATATGGAGCCACCTTGGATGAATTCTGAAGAACCGTGAAGTTTGCTAGGCTGAATTCACTACAAGAGATGTTCATATTACATTTCTTTCCTAGTGTGCCTTTTTCCTTTAGTCGCCCCTCATGGTGTGACACGGGGAGCCCAATCGGATTGAGATCAGGAAGATAGTCAACGCAAAACTCAATGACCTCCTCTGTTCCATAGCCCTTAGCAATGCATCCTTCTGGGCGAGAACGTTTGCGCACGTACTTCTTCAATACGGCCATGAACCTCTCAAAAGGGAACATATTGTGTAGAAAAACAGGACCCAAGATAGTTATTTCTGTCACAATATGAACTAGAAGGTGTGTCATAATATTGAAAAAGGAAGGTGGGAAGACCATCTCGAAGCTGACAAGACATTCGACAATGTCTTTCTGCAGCTTTATTAGATTATTTGGATTAATTACTTTTTGCGAAATTTCATTCATGAACGCACAAAGCTTTACAACTGCCAATCTCACATTTTCCGGTAGAACACCCCTCAGTATAACCGGAAGTAATTGTGTCATCAGGACGTGGCAGTCATGGGACTTCAAGTTTTGGATTTTCTTCTCTTTCACATTTATTATGCCCTGTATATTTGAGGAGTACCCAGACGGGACCTTGATACTGTTCAAGCAATCGAACATACTTTCCTTCTCCTCTTTGCTCAGATTATAGCTGGCAGGTTTTAAATAGTGGCATCCTTTGTCTCTCTTCTCGGGTTGCAAGCCTTGTCGTCCAGCTAGCTGCTGCAT
The DNA here is from genome assembly GCF_016808335.1 of Panicum virgatum. Classification (NCBI taxonomy): domain Eukaryota; kingdom Viridiplantae; phylum Streptophyta; class Magnoliopsida; order Poales; family Poaceae; genus Panicum; species Panicum virgatum. Next base: position 55,862,645 of record NC_053143.1, on the reverse strand, counting down.
GTCGCGCCTTGCTTCCAATGTGTCTTTTGACTTACCATACACTCCCAGAAAGCCTAGTAGGTTCACGCAAAGATTCTTCGACAGATGCATCACATCAATTGTGTTGCGAACCTGTAAGACTTGCCAATAAGGTAGGTTCCACAATATAGACTTCTTCTTCCACATTGGAACATGTCCCTGGTCATCCTTGGGAACAGGTTGGCTACCGGGACCCTTTCCAAATACTACCTTCACATCCTTGATCATCGAGAACACACGCTTTCCATTACGGAATAGAGGCTTAGGACGAGTTTCGGGCTCTCCTTTGAAATGCTTCCCTTCGGTTCTTAGGGGGTGATTGGTAGGAAGAAATCGACGATGGCCCATGTATACGCACTTCTTACAGTGTTTCAAATAAATGCTATCGGTCTCGTCATAACAGTGGGTGCAGGCCATGTATCCCATGTTCGACTGTCCCGAAAGTTTTGCAAGTGCAGGCCAATCATTGATGCATACAAAAAGCAATGCTCGGAGGTTGAAGGACTCCTGTTTATACTCATCCCACACACGTACACCTTCTTCTTTCCAGAGTAGTAAGAGATCATCCATCAAGGGTTGCAGGAACACATCAATGTCGTTGCCAGGTTCTTTTGGCCCTTCTATAAGCACCGGCATCATGATGAACTTACGCTTCAGACATAACCAAGGAGGAAGGTTGAACATACATAGGATCACGGGCCATGTACTATGAGTGCTGCCAAACTCACCGTACGGATTCATTCCATCCGCACTTAGAGCAAATCTTATATTCCTTGGGTCGTTGTCAAATTGAGGATACTCTCGGTTAAGGTTTCTCCACTGGGACCCATCTGCTGGGTGTCTGATCATGTGATCCTCCTTACGGTCTTCTTTGTGCCACCGCATCAACTTGGTGTTATCCTTGTTTTTGAAAAAGCGCTTCAGACGTGGTATTATAGGGAAGTACCACACCAACTTTGCGGGAACTCTCTTCTTTACCGGCTGCCCATCAACATCACCTGGATCATCTCGCCTAATCTTATACCGCAATGCGCTGCAAACAGGACAAGCTTCCAAGTTCTCGTATTCGCCGCGATACAGGATGCAGTCGTTAGGACATGCGTGAATCTTCTGCACGTCCAATCCAAGGGGGCAAACCATCTTTTTAGCTTCGTATGTTGTTGACGGCAGTTCATTACCCTCAGGAAGCATGTTCTTTATAATCTTTAATAGCTCACCAAATCCCTTATCGGTTACACCATTAGTTGCCTTCCATTTCAGCATCTCCAGCGTGGTACCCAACTTCTTTTGCTCCGGTTTGCAATTAGGGAACAACGGCCTTTTGTGATCCTCCAACATCTTCTCGAACTTTAATGCCTCCTTCACAGTTTCACTATCTTTCTGTGCATCAAGCAACGCCTGACCTAGCTCGTCAGGTGGCTCCTCTTGTGCAACATTTGCTTCACCCTCGTCCATTGGTTCATCTTGAAAGCCACCTGCTTCATGAACCCATGCCCAATCTGGAAGATTGTTATCACCATCGTCATCTTCATTATCTTCCATCATAACTCCAACTTCGCCGTGTTTAGTCCAAAGGCTATAGTTACTCATGAAACCATTCAAGGCCAGGTGATTCCATAGAGTATCTCTTTTTCGGAATTCCTTTTTATTTTCGTAAATACTGCATGGACAACACATTAAACCCTTTGGCGACCTATTTGCCATTGCCGCCTTGAGAAAAGAATCTAAACCCTGAATCCACGCCGAGGTGCTCCGGCTTCCGTGCATCCATTGCCGGTCCATCTGTACAAATTAAAAAAAAATCATGCTCATTATCCCTAAAAAGTAAAAACAGGTTACTATGAAGTAATTCAAAAAAAATGTAAATGTGTCATAGTCCACCTATCTAGTAAATTTAAACTAAATAGCAAAATAAATTGGCACAATAACATATACACATGTCACCATGAAATAATTCAAAAAAAATATTCTAAATGTGTGATAGTCAAACTATATAGTAATCATTCTCTAAAAAGCAACAAATCAATTCTACCTTGCTCAAATTAATGAACAAATTAATAAATCATGCCCATTTTCCCTCATCCTTAAAATCCTTAAAATTTTGCATAATAACATATATATATATGTCCCCGTGAAATAATTCAAAAAAATCATTCTAAATGTGTCATAGTCAAACTATCTAGAAAACCTTCTCTAAAAAGTAACAAATTGATTCTATTTTGCTCAAATTAATGAACAAATCGGAAAATTATGCTCATTTTTCCTCAACCCTAAAATCACTATTTTCTTTATCTAGAAAGCATGAAACAAAAAATAAACACCGTGAAAGAAGAGTGAAAGAAGCTACTAACTTTTGGTGCACTTGGATGGGTGAAATCCTCACAAATTTGGAGGGAAATGGGCAGCACCTCCCCTCTAACACGCCATGAGAGAGAGGAGGAGCTCGGCCAAATGAAATGGTCGGGCTGGGGAAGAAGGAGTGCCTGGCTTATGCGGGGCAAGTTAGTGCCGGTTGGTGGCTTTAGCCGGCACTAAGTGTGTACCTTTAGTGCCGGCTAGAACTACCAGCCGGCACTAATATGCAATTGACCAAGTTAGTGCCGGCTAAAATTACTAGCCGACACTAACGTGTCTTTTGACCGTTGTGGCAGACGGGCTGACCGTTGGGGGGTGGCACGTTAGTGCCGGCTGGAGTTTCTAGCCGGCACTAACGTGCCCGCTTTGTACGGTTCATGCACGTTAGTGCCGGCTCCTGTTGGACCGGCACTAACGTGCTGGTACCAATGTACCATTCTCCAACAGTGCATAATCTGAGGGTCCTGTGGATTATTGGCGCTAGCTCCTTGTTCGTCGACATTTATCAACCTGCTGGTATACTGCTAATTTGGAAAAAGGCTCCACCTAGCTTCTCATGTGTCTCTATGTATTTAGTCATCACCTCAACTTCATGTTTGAAATGCTTGTATTGTCACATGATGGCAGCTATTATGTTATGTTATTTATTTTCGTAATAAATACTCAGTTGTCATGGCAGCTATTATGTTATGTTATTTATTTTCGTAATAAATACTCAGTTGTCTTGCAGCAACTCAAGTGGGGAGAGAGAGCTAGAGAAGACCAGTAGGGGAAAAACTGAAATGACGCCTTATAGACTTCGCTTTGCCTCGACAGTTCATCTCGATGACCATGTCCTTGATCCAATCCTCAGCCACCTGCAATTTTGGGTGAAACCGAAAAAAAGTTTCTGGGTGTGGTTTTGAGGTGAAACCACTAACCCTCTCAGAGCCTGAAGTGTGTCCCTCCATTATAGGATTCGACCTCCAAGTCCCAAGCCTAGACTGGACAATGCCGTTGCCGCTTGTACCTTTGTGTGTCCTTGGACATGAGCCAGTATTAGATTGCTTGCAGCCCTGCACAACCTCATTTGGCCAAGCCTCCTGCTTTGTCCACCACATGGTCATAAGCACAAGTTCCCTAACGTGATTTTGGTGGTTAAAGTGACAACATGAACCATTTGTGACTAATATTTGTGCAAGTATATTTGTTTGAGTTCCAAGGTGGAAGAGATGGACTTGGGGTACAAACACCTCAAAGGAGGGCTTGAAGAGCACAAGAGAAGACCCAAGACATCATTGATGAAAATCATGAAGTGCGACATAGCGGTCCCGCTGACCAGATTTTTGTACGCACCGGACGGTCCGGTAGTGCACACCGGACGATTCGGTGAGAAGAAAAAACCTCGAGTTGAAGATTCAAGATCAGGTGCGAATTTCATGCACCAGACAGTCCGGTGGTCACACCGGACGGTCCAATGGTCCACTACCGGATGTTCTAGGCAGAGAAGAAGAGAGCGATCTCTTTTAAACTTTGAACGCACCAGATGGTCCGTTGTATACATTGGACGTTCTAGCCCGAGAGCTACATCAACACAAGACTGCAGGTGGTAACATGCACTGGACGGTCCGGTGCTCACAACGGTCGAATTTGAAGTACTAACAGTCGACTCCAATGACTAGTCAGCTGTACACACCGGACGGTCCGGTGGGTGCAGTCTGCGCAAAGCAAATTTCACCTAATAGCTAGTTTGGAGGTTTGGGCTATTTATCCCCCTTTGCTCAGCCTCCACAATATGGTTGGTGAATCCTGAGTTCATTCTAGTGTTGAGAGACATATTTGAGAGACCAATCCATCAAGAGATCACATATATCATATCTAGGCATATCTAGTGCTTGCGAGCATCTTGCTTAGACCTTGTTTCACGCATAGCTCTTGGTTGCGACCAAGTGTTGCAGTGAGTTTTGCTAAACTCTTGGTAATTTGTGCTTGCGCGCACGAAGACTTGTAAGTGGGGCTTGTAAGTCCTGCGAAACCCTTCAAGTTGTGGAGAGGCCGCCACCATACTTGTGAGAGAGATGGAGGCCCTCAGAGTTTTGGCCAAAAGCTCATCTAGTGGAGATGGCGGTGAGCATCCGTAAGAGGCCCCGGAAGAACCCAGCTTAGCGTGGGTGTGTACCGGGGATATCTGGAGTTACCCGACCATGGTTACTTAACCCTTGTGTCGGTCACCTTGCCAACCTCTGCGCGGATAGAGACCATAGCCCTTGCGCGGACTATGCGAAAGCAAGGCCTTGCGAGAGGCACCAAACGGGGAGTAGGGGAAGGCTTGCGCGCCTTTCCGAGACCTTGGTTAAAAGTCTACCTGTCTCCAACTTGTGCTACTGTTCCCTTTGTCAATAGGAGTTTGCAATCACTCTACTCATATCTTTAGCTTCTGCATTTACATTCTTGCAATTGTGTGCTTACATTACTAGACTAGTTTGATAGGTTAGTTTTCTAGGTGGAACTAGGTTGCAAGACTTGGCCACAGTAGAGTTAGCAACACTTAGCAAAACCTTAGTGCACATATCTTGTTTATCTTGCATAGGTTTTGATAAGTTGTTTTTAGAAACCCTTAGTTTTTAGAATCCTAATTCACCCCCCTCTTAGGACGTTAGCTCATCGGTCCTTGGCATGAACTTCAGCTACGTCCATGTGCTCGTCACCAAAGGTAAATTCGAGTCGGGCGCCAAGATTCTTCCGATCACCATCTTGCACTAGCCATCATGCATTCCGGCAAGTAAACACTAAGTGTAGAGATGTCAATGGACAATTCCCCACTAGGTTGCAGCACCACATACCCATACCCATAGCCATCCCCATCCCCATACCCACCATGGGTATAAGATTCATCCCATACCCATCCCCATTTGGGTATGGGTCCCCAATAGAGCCCCATCCCGGATAAGAGAAGCATGAGCACATTATATTTTGCATGACATTAACAACCATACGACACCCAACAATAGTACTGTCGTCACCGAAAACCATTGGGCCGGGGCCCAGCTCAGCCAAAGGACACACCAGGGAACCGGGAGGTACGCTGCCGCTACGGTCAACCCCTCCTAGTGGCGGTTCCAATGGGGGCGGTGGTGTACCGGACATGCCACTTGGCTTGACCTTCTAGCCAGGGAGGTTGTTGCGGTTGGATGGTCGTGCGCGTGGTTGGAGAATTGCCCTGCATGATACACGAACAACATATCAATATTGAATTCCAGCCAGGTCGCTGGGATCGGCTTGAGGAATCTATGTGGATTGGCTCCGAAGAGCCAATTGCCTCCTTAGTCTTGATGGGTTAGTGCATCGACAAAGCCTAATCAAGGAGAAAACTACCATGTTTAAAGCATGATTTAGACGACGCAACCTTCCTAGGTTGACATCTGCTATGCATACGACTAGATAGATCTAAACATACGCATGAACATAGATCGGAATCCCCAAGGGAGTTCACCTAAGAAAGCTGATTCAATCTAGAAACATGTAAACACAGGGGGCCAAGCGTGCATCGATCTCTCGAGTTGCCGTATTGCACATGTTGCGGCGCATGTCGTGGATTATAGCAACCGGGCAAACTACACACTCTTGGCAGCACACTGCTAATCTATTAGGTGAAGCATAAACAGACATGTAGATCGGTAGCATGCGCGATAACTGACGGATCCCGCGCCAAGTAGAGCTTGACACAAGATTTGTCGAGATAACTTGCAGACTTCGCCATAAAAAATGCTTCAGTGCAAAGTCTACCAGGTAACCAAACACTCAACATGCCCTAAAACGACCTGGACAGAAGGACTAGAGCCGCATGGCACTTACTTGGAGAAAAACCCTAGGAGCCAGGGGTGGCGATGCGCCGAGATTGACTTGACAAAACACCGCTGCTAGGGAACAATGCTGTCATGTTTATTTTGAACAAAGGGTTACATATTTATACTCCGGAGACTTGGATAACAAGTTCGACTTGTCTAATTATACTCTAGATTGCTTTTTATCTGCGATACATGGCCTAACGGGCCCAAAAGATACATGAAGTCACCACTGTGAGGGCGGACCGTTAAGCTCCCAAGCCGATCCGATGCTAATTCTTAGTCCGGCTAGGATCCGGCGGCTACAAGTACATCACTAATAAATCGGACATATAACCAGAAAAATATTATCTAGTCACTACTAGAAAACGGGCCTTGGGCACCGGCTGAGAAAGGCCAAAGGCACCGGTTTCCCAACCGGTGCCCCGCAACCGCGACCATTGGCCTCTACTTAAGACACCGGGTTTATCAACTGGTGCCTTAGGCTTCCATTGGTACCGGTTGGAAACACCAGCCGGTAGCCGGTACCAAAGAGGCTTCCACGCTGACGTAAGGTGGCAGCCCCTTTGGTACCGGTTGGAAATACCAACCGGTACCAATGACCTTTTCCCTTTTTTCCCAAATCCAGTTTTGTTTGTTATATTTATTACTGTTTATTCTTTTATAATTGCTAAACGCACTCAAGCTCTATAGTACTCTACGTTCATTGGTTGTTCGTGTTCGTTTTCAGAGAATATTTGAAACTAACTAAAAGTGAAATGCGAGCATATAATTAAGCTAATTAGATGAACTAATATATTTACAAATTTACAAACATCAAGGCATAATGTTTAAAAATATTTACAAATGTACAAGTCATGTTAGCCGTCCAACTACTAGTCCCCTCAGGATGTCGATGAAAGTCCTCTATAGATGTGACCGTCGTGGTAGAACTCGCCTCTAGAATCCAAGATCTCGTTCAAAATGAATCCGGCGAGCTGCTCGCACACGGCGTTGATCCGATCAGTAGAGTAACATTCATCCCCCATTTGAGACATCTATCATTTAGGAAAAAAGCATTAACATTATGTGCGTTAGTACAATTATGAAAAATATACTAGTGAACGGTTTGGACGTACTCTCGTTTGTTCATCAGTAGCCTTCCCGCATGGAGTCATGATGTGCAAGTAGTCGCATACGTAGTACCTGCACCAATCAGTTCCTTGTTGTTGTCTCGCACACTTAAGGAGAAACAAATAAATTACTCAATTTAGAACAATCTTTATGAATGAACATACCGGATAATCCATGTTAACGTTCAGTTCGTGCCTCCATTGACCACGTCCTTTGTTATTTTTCACAAATTTTTTCCAAACCCTACGCTCAAAGTTAAGTTTGATATTCAGGAATTGTTATTAATAGAAAAAAGATTTGATTGTGCAAACTGAACTTACCTATTCAAGGGGTCTATGATATGTTGGATTCCGGACTTTGGATTTCTCATTGAGTCAAAGACTATAAGATTGCCGGTCTCTACGAAAAGTATGAGTAAAATCCAATGATAACTGCAGATATAGATAGGATATACATAAATGTATTGGACAACTTAGTATTTATTTAGTAATATAATAGAGGTTTGAGTCGATCAAGGCTTACCCAAAGTTGTATGGCATGAATATATAGGATTTGTAACTTTGCCTAGTCAACGAATCGTACATGTTTTCGCACGTTTCCTTGTAACTTTCGTTGATCAATTTCTGGTTGACTAGCAAAGGAGACATGAAGCCGATCTGATGGTGCCATCCATGTTTTCGGCTTCTTTGGATCTCCTGTCTAAATGATGCAATAGAAATTTTATAATGCACACATATAATTATGTTCTTGTTAACAAAAAGTATTAATGTAGAGGTAAGTGATACTTACAAAACCCAAATGGTGATGATAGAGGCGTCGAGGGCTTGTCGATGGTAAATGTGATATAAATTTTGGAAGTACACCCAGAAGTCGTCCTCCCCGTGGAAGAAATCATGGTCACGATACTTGACTCCAAACATTTTCCCTTCGTCTTTCGCCATTCGCAGGTACCATCTATGCAAATTGAACATCTGCGTGCCTAGACTTTTCTCCTCTTCCTCAGTGACAAACGGTTTTCCATGCTGGAATGGAGTAATAGTGCGAGCGACAGGGATTTTTTCCTCCACATGCCCCGTTGCCTCCTCTAGAGTTAATCCAGTTTCAAAAAGAAATATTGCGGCCTGTAGGTCCGCCTGGAGTTGTACGTCCGTCGAGTGTAGGAGTGGCAACCCTGGCACCCGGAGGGGCTCGAGTTCTTTTTGTTGTGTGCCAAGCTGAGGAATGGTCTTGCCACATTTTTTCTTCAGATTTCTCACCTTGTGTGCCTTTATCAGAGTACGATCATAGTCCGAGGGTAAGCTTTTTGGTTTTGGTGGGTTGTCTAGGTTTGCGAGAAGCTTTTTCCCTAGTTCTAGAGGTACCTTTTCCCTCGGCGGGGGGACTTTAGGCTTCAATTGTTCTTTTATATATCGAGCAGTCTCCTCTTCCAACTCCTCAGCGGTTTTCTCGTAGGTTAATTGTCTTTCGACTGTTTTCTGCTTCTTCTTTGAGGGTCCAGCCGCTGGGAGGGATGCTGTCTTTTTCTTTCCCTTTTCTAGTGTAGGAGGAGTTGGAGTACTCGTGGCCCTTTGCGCCGGCGGAGACGGTGGTGAAGGAGGTGGTAGTGGGGACGGCAGTGAGGTAGGCTGCGGAGATGGGCAATCGGTCTGCACGGGAGCCATTGTGCTTGCAGTAAGTTTGATGTCGGCCTTGCGCCATAGAACGACCCCGTGCAGTGCGTCTCCCAATGTCTTCTCTCCATCCCCTCCAACGAAGTTGAGCTCAAGATCCTCATTGTTTCCAACTATCTATTGCGGGCTCGTCCAGGGTGTTCCGGATTCTTTAATGCCCTTGTCAGCTCATCATTCTCCCTTTGAGGATGGAATGTTCCTTGTTGAGTCTCATCTATTGCAGCAACTAGATCGCGGGACACTTCTTGCATATGCTCGGGCACGACCAAACTTCCATCCAACTGGTTTAGTGTCACGCCATTAGCAAATAACCACCACTTGGATCTATCCGGCCAATCCCAAGTCGTCGGCCTGATGCCTCTATCTATAAGGTCCTGCTCCATCTTCTGCCATTTTTTAACTGACTTCTTGTACCCGCCAGCCCCAAGGTGGTGGCTGTACTTCTTATTTGTTGCATTCACCTTGGCTTGTTCGGATTTTTTTGGGCTTCCTCTGATAGTTTGTATTGTTTGAACTCCTCCCAGTATGGTTTAACCTGAGGAAGATCGTCCCAGTTCGGCTCCTTATCCTTCTTGATGTAATTGGTGTACAACTTCTTCTTGAAAGTTGCAAAGGCAAGGGCCATCTTTCTCAAGGCACATTTCTTCACAAGTTCTTGGTCAACTCCTTCAAAAAGAGTGAACATATCCTTGAGTTCTGCCCATAGCATTCCCTTCTGATGTGCAGGCACGGTGTGTTGCTGTTCTTCGGGTTTGGTCGTTTTCCATAGTCTTGTGGTGATCGAAATTCTTGCCCGAACAATAACCCCACATTGGTTGACAAATTTTGTGCTAGCATCCTCTGGAGCACTTGGACAGCCCTCTGCGTCCACTTCTCTGACGACCTGTCTTCCCTCCATTTTCTTGGTTGGCCGGCGTCTCCCTTTTGAATGGCTCAACGAAGTCGATGCGGAGGTCGACTAAATTACAGAAAAGATATGTTAATCGCAAAACTAATCTACCGAAGTCACCATGCATATAGTTTTAAGATTCGTACTGGAACATGCTGCTGTTGATTGGGCGGTGGCGCAAAGTCATCATCTTCTTCATCGGCATCTCCAGACATATTCAGGAACGAATCAGCTGTCCGAGCATCTTCTTCAGCGATTGGCTGGGTGGTGTTGGCTCTCGTATCTTCGTTTATTGCGTCCAACATGTATTGCCTGGCGGCCTGATCATCACCGAAGGGGTCCATCCTTAACTAAAACCGTAAAAATGTGTTAGAGTATTTGTCCATCCTTAAATGAAGCAGGAGAATAAAATTCTTTGAACGAATATGCGTGTTTGAGAGAGAGAGAGTGTGTGTATGTTAGAGGGACAGAGAAAGAGAGAGAGTTAGTGAGTGTGTGTGTGGTGTGTGTGTGTGTGTGTTAGAGTGTATTAGACAGAGTGTGTGTGTGTGGTGTGTGTGTGTGTGTGTGTCGTGGAACGGGGTCGAGGAACTGGGTCGAGGAACAGGGTTGAGAGTTGAGGGTCGAAGAACCGGGTCGAGGAACGGGGTTGAGGGTCGAGGTCTAGAGTTGAGGGTCGAGGGATGGCGAATGCGTGAGTTAGAGAGCGAATACGAAATTACTCGTCATCGTTACTCGTCGTTACTCGTCGTTACTCGTCATCGTTACTCATCGTCGTTACACGAGTTACATGATAAATACATGAGTTACAGAAATACATGATAAATACATAAATACAAGCATTATTCACTATCTATTTAAATACATGATTAAACAAAGTCTCTCTAATAACTAAATTCTATAACTAAATTATACACTATATATAAAGGATATAAAGTGGCTAGGAAATTCCTTATAGGCGTACAGTATTAAAATGCAGTATGAAAATGTATTTAAAGTGATAGGTGTTGTTCATGTTATACTTGCCTTCCTCAAACTGCTCCTGCTGCTCAAACTGCTCAGAAGATGGCTGCTCTAGGTACTGGTACTGGGGCTCCTCAGATGGATCAACGTCTACTCACGAACACATGGCCAAAACAATACACAACATAAACATACATGCAAATAATGTCATATACTAAGAAACAGTACAACAATACATAAAAACAGCAAACAAAACTAAACCAGAACTATTCTATGCGTTACAATGATCGTATGGACATAAACAACGCCTAAAACGGAGCTAGAACGCGAAAACTAGGCCTAAAACAAGGTCCAGGGGCTTAACTGTAAGAAAAACAGAGTTTCTGGGGGTTTTCTGCAAAAACTAGGGACTAAAATGTAAAAACCGAAAAGATCCAGGGGCTAACGCGTGAAAAGATCATGGGTGGACGGTGGGTTCTAAAAGGGAAAAACGCAGGGGCCTAGGTGCTAAAAACAGGGCTTAACTGGAAATATTTTTGAAGGCGCATGGACTGCGGGTTGATTCTAAAGAAATGGAGGGGCTCTTTAGAAAAAAAGGGTGGTGCTGACCGGTATCTGGTATGTTTGACTCAGGCTCGGGTTGACTCGGGCCGTCCGATCTGGATCGTGCGGCCTGGGAGGGACTCGGCGCGCGGGCGGCGGCGTAGGGTCACCGGAGCTGAGTCTCCGCGGTGGCGCGGGGCTGGAAGCTCGCCGGCGTTGGCCGATCTAGCGATCCAGAGCTTGGTTCGGCCTAAGGTTTGGCTCAGAAGCACAAGAACGACACGCGTGGTCCACCTGAGGCGACATTTGGGCACGAGATGGCTCGGAGCGGGGGTGTTCGGCGGTGAGGGTGGCTCGGCGTGGCGGCGCATCGCCCGCACAAGGTGTTCGAGGGGTTCTAGTGTGGGAACCGGGGTGCAGGGGGTTGTGTGGGAACAGGGGAACGCGTGGGTGCTCACCGGGCCCTGGAAACGGGAGGAGCGTCGATGCAGAGGGGTCGACGGCGAGGATCGGCGACGAGTTGCGGGTGGCGCTCGAGGACGGGCCGCTGTAGAGGTCGGAGCAGAGAGCAGCGGGCTCGGGGAAGTTCCAGGCGTTGAGGCCGAGAGCAGAGAGGAAGAAGCGGCGGCACGATTATGCGACGGTGCGCACGCGGAGATGGAGGGCAGCGGCGGTCGACCGGAGGAAGGTGATGAGCAGTAGAGATTTGGGAGAGGAAGAAGGCAACGGCTTTATACTCGTGGCCAAGGGTACCGGGTAAAAAATCTAACCGGTGCCTTAGGCAGGCCTCAGGTACCGGTTGCATCTACAACCGGTGCCTTAGGCGAGGCCTTAGGTACATGGTCTCCGCACAACCGGTTCCTAAGGGCCCAACGGGCGGGAAATGAAAAGCCCCTATGGTACCGGGTGGATTAACAAAACCGGTACCTTTGGCCTTTTGAAGATCACTTTTCACTCTTCTTTGACCCCCTTTGAATGGAATTCGTCAGTATCTCAATGGTAACTCGCGGAAATTTGGGCTTCGCAGCCACGGTTCGACTCCCGCGCGACGCCCCACTTTTTTGTTTTTACCCAAATAGGACCCTAAGGTACCGGTTGGATTTTACAACCGGTACCAAATGTTATCTTTTCTTTTCCCCTTTCTTTTTCTCTTGTAAATCTATTAATTGCCTCATAATTCGTAATAAATCTGATATTTGCATAATAAATCTGATAATTGCCTAGAAAATCAGATAATTATCTAATAATTTAAATAATTGTCTAATAGTTAAAATAATTGTCTAATAAATTTGTTATTTGCCCAATAAATTTATTAGCTGCCTAGTAAATCATTCAACTAAGAAAATATTAACTATGGTTTTAGGTGCACAATAATAAATCATTTAAATGTACAATAATTTTAATTACTACATAATAAATCATTTAGGTGCATAACTAATTATTTTAATTGCATAATAAATCAAATAATTGCATAATAAATTATTTAAATGCAAAATAATTCTAAATACTACATGATAAATCATTTAGGTGCATAACTAATCATTTTAATTGCATAAGAAATCAAATAATTGCATAATAAATCATTTAATTGTCCAATAAATCAATTCATTGCATAAGAAATCTAATAATGTTCACAGAAAATATTACAAGACATAATCATTCAACAAAGGGAATATTAACGATGGTTCGCTTTACAATCGTCCCTTCATTATGATCATGACGTGCGTACGGAGCCTCCTCTTCGGCTAAAAGAATACTTGTGTCAACCTCCACTGCGAACGGAGTCATATCTTCAACCTTATTGTATTCTTCTTCATCTGTGACATCGTCGACTCCCACAATTTTTCTTTTTCCTGCCAGAACAATATGGTGCTTTGCCTCATCTCCGGCACCTACAAAACTTGATTTATTCCTAGACTTGTCCTTTCTCATTTTGCTAGACATGTCCTGCACATAGAAAACTTGAGTGACATCTTTAGCTAGGACGAATGGTTCGTCTCGATAGCCAAGCTCTTTGAGGTCTACCGTTGTCATTCCGTACTCGTCGATATCGACACCTTTTCCTGTGAGTTTAACCCATTGACAACGAAATAGATGTATCTTCAACGGCCCATAGTCGAGTTCCCAGATCTCTGCAATGTAACCAAATATGAGTTCGTTTGGCCACTAGAGTCGGTGGCATCTATACGGACACCACTATTTTGATTGGTGCTCTTGTTATCTTGGGCTCTTGTATAAAATGTGTAACCATTAATTTCATATCCTTGGTACATCAGGATTGAATTTGCCGGACCCCTGGCCAGCCAAGCTAGCTGCTCATGAATTTGATCGTTGACCATGACTTCCTTCTGCAACCAGGTGGCGAATGTATCGTTATGATGTTTTGTAATCCATGTCTCAGACTTCAAAGGGTATATACTTCGCACAATTTGCATGTGCTCCTCTATGTATGGAGCCACCAAGGCTGATTGTTGCAGAACTGTGAGATGTGCTTTGCTCAATGTGGCATGATCTATGGCATTTACTGATTTTCTTCCAAGTGTTCCCTTCCAATCAGCCGCCCCTCATGACGTGATACTAGAATCCCAATTGGGCAGAGTTCTTCCAGATAGTCAACACAAAATTCAATGACCTCCTCTGTGACGTAACCCTTCACAATGCTTCCTTCTGGACGAGCTCGATTACAAATGTATTTCTTTAGTACTGCAAAGTATCGTTCAAAAGGGAACATATTATGAAGGAAAACAGGACCGAGAATACCAATCTCTTTGACCAGGTGAACTAGAAGATGCGTCATAATATTGAAGAATGATGGAGGAAATATCATTTCAAGACTGACTAAACTTTGGACAACATCCTCTTGTAGCCTGCTTAAACTCGATGGATCGATTGCCTTCTGAGAAATTGTGTTGAGAAATGTGCAATGATTGTTGCTCGAACATTAGCTGGTAGAATACCTCTAAGTGCAATTGGAATCAATTGCGTCATCAACACGTGACAGTCATGGGACTTTACGTGTGCGAATTTCTTCTCTTTCAAGTTCAGTAGCCTCTTTATATTCGAAGAGTAGCCTAATGGGACCTTGATACTGTTCAAACAGTCGAACATACTTTTCTTCTCTTCCTTACTAAGAGTGTAGCACGCAGGACCTAGATAATGATGTCCTTTATCCTTTTTTTCTGGATGTAGGGCGGCCCGTTGTTTCATACGTTGAAGATCTTGCCGTGCTTCCAATGTATCCTTTGCCTTACCGTAGACACCAAGGAAACCTAGAAGGTTCACACAAAGATTTTTTGTTAGGTGCATCACATCAATTGCATGGCGGACGTCTAAGACTTCCCAATAAGGTAACTCCCAAAAAATACTCTTCTTCTTCCACATAGGTGCACGTCCGTCATCACTCTGCACTAATTTGCTGTTGGGTCCTTTTCCGAATACTACTTTTATATCTTTGACCATTTCAAACACCATTTTCCCACAACGGTGCCTAGGCTTGGTACGATGATTTGCCTTTCCATCGTAGTGAGCATGCCTCCTCCTTAATGGGTGCTTGATCGGAAGAAATCGACGATGACCCATATACACGATCTTCCTACAGTGATTGAGGTACATGCTGTCGGTTTCTTCTAAACAATGGGTGCATGCCCTATAACCCTTATTGGATTGTCCGAAGAGGTTACTTAGTGCTGGCCAATCGTTGGTGGTTACGAAAAGCAATGCATGCAGATTAAAATGATCCTCTGCGTGCGCATCCCACATACGAACACCCTTATCTTTCCACAACAATAGAAGATCCTCAATCAGTGGTTTCAGATACACATCTATATCATTACCGGGTTGCTTCGGGCCGGGGATAAGCACCGGCATCATAATGAATTTCCGCTTCATACACAACCAGGGAGGAAGGTTGTATATATAGAGTGTTACAGGCTAGGTACTATGACCACTACTCTGCTCACCGAAAGGATTCATGCCATCCGTACTTAAGCTGAACCTTATATTCCTCGCTTCATTTGCAAATGTTGGGAATGTTTTGTCCTCTTTTCTCCACTGCGACCCATCAGCGGGGTGTCTCAACATATTGTCTTGCTTATGTTCTTCTTTGTGCCATCACATCAATTTAGCATTCGTTTTGTTCATGAACAAATGTTTCAGACGTGGTATTAGAGGAAAATACCACATCACCTTGGCAGGCACCCTCTTCTTGACACGCATCCCCTCAACGTCGCCTGAATCATCTCGAGGGATCTTATACCGGCATGCGTTGCATACAGGGCATGAATCCAAATTTTCATACTCACCTCGATATAGGATGCAGTCATTAGGACAAGCATGTATCTTCTGTGCCTCTAATCCTAAAGGACAAACAACTTTTTTTTGCCTCATATGTTGTCTCCGGCAAGGTGTTACCCTCACGGAGTAAGTTTTTTATAAGTTTTAGCAACTCCTCGAATCCCTTGTCTGACAAACCATTTGATGCCTTCCATTGCAATAATTCCAATGTGGTACCCAACTTCTTTTGGTCTTGTTTGCAATCAGGGTACAACAATGTTCTGTAGTCCTCCAACATACGCCTCAGATCTCTCGATTCCTTTTCTGTTTCGCAACCTTCCTCAGCTTCACGCAGCATCTGACCAAGATCATCTTCTACAACGTATCCTTCAGTATCTTCTTCAGGCTCACTCATTGCAGTGTCGTTGAAAAAGGAATTATAATTGGCTGCAAAGTCAGGAATCCTGTCCTCTTCTTCTACATTATTATCCAGCACAATTCCTCTTTCGCCATGCTTGGTCCAAACATAGTAGTTCGGCATGAAACCACTATTGAACAAGTGACTATGGATGGTTCTTGATGATGAGTAATCCTTCTCATTCTTACAGAATTTGCATGGACAACGAACGAAACCGCCATACTTGTGTTTCTCGGCCGCTTCTATGAATTCATGCACGCCATCAATGAACTCCTTTGAACGCCGATCGGCCATGTACATCCATTGCAGACTCATCTAGGTCCACAATACATTTATATACATCATTGTAGTGTACAAATAGTTCATTCATACTATAATAAATTTGAATTCAAATATATAATTGATAATGCATATAACTATAATAAATAGATACTATTCACTTATCAAATAAATATAATGATAACTGCTTCTAAAAACCAATTGCTAAGTTATGGAGAAAAATAACTAACCTTTTTTGAAAAAAAAACAAAAATTCGCCTCCCCTCCCCTCACTCAGCTGCCATGAACAGTGAGTTCACGGTAGCTTCGAGGGGGGAGGGGTTGGGGTATTTATAGGCGTGGCTCAAAGGCACCGGTTGGTGCTCAACAACCGGTGCCAAACAAAAGGCATAGCCACCGGTTGATGTTACTAACCGGTGCCTTTGTTGTGGGCATGTGGCGGCACCGGGCCATGGCAAAATCCGGTGCCATTGTCCACCCTTTAGGCACCGGTTCGTTCCACCAACCGGTACCTATTCCTCCTTGTGCTTTTGGTACCGGTTGGTGGCACTAACCGGTTTCTATATTGAAGTTTTGGTACCGGGTGATGCTTTAACCCGGTACCAAACACCTTACCTTTGATCGCCACTGGCCAAAGGTACCAGCTGCTTTTGCAGCCGGTACTGATGCGTGGCATTAGTACCGGTTGCAACAGCAGCTAGTACCTTTGGCCAGGACCTTTGGCCTGTTTTCTAGTAGTGAGTCATTCAAACAGAAAAAACAAAGTGACATGATAGAGAAACAAATAGTAGCATGCTGGCAGCGGACTGGTGCCGCTTGGGGGCTTAAAGGGTCGGGAGAGGTAGGGTTAGCTGTTGTTGGGCTGGGCTTCAACTTGATTATTGTGCTGCACTCCTAATTCTACTAGATGAATATTACCCATGGGTTATCGGGTTTGAATTATGTTTCCCCATACCCAGACCCGCCTTACACAATGGAGGAAGAATAATTTTCCCCAAATTTGTACCCATGGGGATTAAAATCTCCCCATACCCTAACCCTAATAGAGGAATTGCCCATGGAATAACGGGTATCGGGTCCCCCATTGACACCTCTAGCTAAGTGCTACCAAGCCACCAAAGCTCAACCACCGCCACCGTCTCTCTCTATCACAAGGCACAAGATGATCACTATGGAGTTTGAAGAGTCTCCTCGTCCCCACACATGGTGTCGCCGCCGCTCCACACCAATGAAGGAGGGTCTAGCAATGGGTACAATGTGACTTGACTACAGCCAAGACTTCCCAATAGCTCACGCAGGAGCTACACTCCATAGAAGAGCTCGCAAGCTCACTCTCCCAAAGCTCTAAACTAGCTTGGATTGAGCAGGAAGCACACTTATGGTGGTTGGAGTGGATGATATGCTTGGTATACTCCTCTACACTTGCTGTGGTCCTCAGTAGCTCCAACACTCTTCAAATGGCCGGATGAGGTGGCTTATATAGCCCCCAAACTCGAACTAGCCATTAGCCGATCTCGGGAAAGGAGAGGAAGCAGGGAGAAAGAAAGGAGAGGGAGCGGCTCGGGTTGTATATCCTCCAATAATTTCGTCGGATGGAGATGGTTGGCCGACAAAGTTAAAGTAATTTCGTGGGTATAAAGGAACCGATGAAGTTAATGAATTTTCAAAAAAATTAGGCGGCCAGATAAGTTTGTGGGACTCGGGTTGTGGCTGACGAACTTATTTAAATTCGTCGAGTATCCACCGAAACCGACGAATTTAATTTAATATCGTCGGTTGACCAGAAACCGACGAACTTACTGGCCATAATTTCGTCGGCTGCCCTGTGCCTGATGAACTTAAAAAAAAAAACCCACAAATTTCCTCCTGTTTCCTATAGTGAAAGGCTAAAAAAGTGCATAGACCGTATGGTCCAGTCTACACTTTTTGGCATACATCGGGCCATACGGTCCATTATTGTACTTGCCAACTAGCCGTTGCAATCCAAATGTCCGAGACATAGTCCGGTCTTCAAGACATACCATCCAGTCCATTGATCTTTAGATTTTTCTTGAATTCCAAACCTTCGGTAATCTTAGTCCAATGTTTTGAACGGTCCCACAAACCATACCATACGATCCATGGTAAACTTGTTTCCCGAGAAATCTAAGCTCCCGTAGAAATGGTCCGAAGTATAGGGTGGTCTATGAGACTGTACCTTCTGGTCCATATAGCTGTTTGCTGGAATGGTCCGCTCCGCTCAGTTCCTTTCAGTTTTGGATGGTCGGACCTTCCTGTACTCATACTCTGCTAGGTGTCCACTTCTCAGCCCCTTCGAGAAATATGATCGAACCAATGGTCTGACCAGTGGGGATCGGACCGTCCGGTTCTCACAAAAGACTAAGACTCTGCACTATATATATTACCAATTTGTTAGTTGAAAGTTAAATTTAGTTATATTTTTTATCCTAAGACGTACTCTGAGACTCTGGCCCTACATACCGTTGGGAAGAAATGAGTACTCAAAGACTTTAATAAGTATCTTTAAAAAGGTAGAGTTAGCAGGCACATGAAATTTCATCCTTTAATTGGGAATTAATAAAGAGGGAAAAGAACCGCCATAACAAAATTATACTTCTCTCTGTCGCTCCCTCCCTCGCGTGCCCATCAAGAAAAGCAAGGAATCATGCTTTGGTGAAAATTAAAGGCAAAACCCAGCGGCCAAGAGGCACACCATATTCTTAGGTTAGGTCTCCTTCTCACAGCTCTGGTAATATAATACACCTGCTCTATCTAGTCCCAGATAGGAGGCGTGCATTGCGTTGTTGATTGTCTAAATGGTGTGAATTAATCTAGCGCCAGCATAACGTGCGTATTGTGCTGGTAGGTGGTGGTTCGGTGGCCGCACTGATCACGTACGTGTTAGCCCGGCCGGGCAGTTATTTTGCAGCTGCCTTTTGTGCTTGTTATCCCCGGGTCATGGGTACTACTCTTTTTCACATTTTACTTCTTTCAGACAATATATGCTCTTGATACTTCATTGCTAGCAAAGACAATAACACCCCCTTCGTATTGTTGTTGTTCCTTTTTAATTACAATATTACAACAATGTTTACCAAAAAAATATATTCAACAACTTTTTTTGGTTACGCTTTCATTCATAAACATGCAATATTCTTTAATTTGTGAATGGAAAGTTGGATTTATAATCAAAGGTGCAGTGTATCCAAAACTGGATGCTGATTCGAATGATCAAATTTGTATTTGTATCCGTTTCCACCCCTACTAAACATTTTTTTTTTGAAGGGATATGTTTGCATGCCAGCTCCATCAATATAAGTGTGGAGCCAAATACAACAGGACAACCAGTTTTCCCAAACCGGAGCAACTGTTTTTGTCCAGATTGCTCGGTAGTGCCAGTTTTAATCGCAAACACACTGCTCACAGTTCATTGAAGGAGCACCTCTTGGTGGTCCATGCGCCTAGTTTTTTTATAGGGGTCCATGCATCTGGGTAGAACAGCTCGACGAGCTCCATACTTCCATGTGTCTGGCCTACCTCCTACGCACCTCCTTGTCACTGTTAGGTTGCTCTCCATGACTATGCGCTGATGTGCTATCCTCCACTGCCTACAGCTCTGAGTTGGGCTTTGGTGATGGTCCTGTGTAAGGCGTTTGGTAGCGCTCCCTCTGCTCCGCTCCACGTGAGAATCGCTCTCTGGAAGCCAAGCGGAAAAAGCAGCAACAACTCCCACTGTTCCTCTCGTTTTGCACTACGCCCGTGAAACGGAAAAAACCCATTCCCCAAAGCAACCCAGAGTAGGAGCAGCAAGGAGCAGAGCTGAGTGGAGCTGCGTTGGAGCCCTACCAGGGGTGCCCATACTGTTTCATGCGTGAAGGGAACTTGTGCTCATTTGGAGAAGGCAAACTCTATATTACTTCCTTTAACTATTGCTTAAGTATTAGTTTGCTCCTCAAACTCAAAAACTAAACATGATGCCCCGTCTACTCTTAATTTTTTTATATTACCTCTCTGCCTCAATAAAAAAATTGGTTTCCAAATTTAAAGTAGTTGTTAGTCACCCTACGTTTTAGTTAAAAAACAAAAATGGCCAACGTCAGATAAGCTTTTTAAACAATAAAAAATCTTTGGTCTTCTCAAAATCCAGAGAGAAATCCTAGATAAAGACTTGGACATGAGAAATCTAAATAAAATATCTGGAGCATGTGAAATATCCCTAGAAGAGATCCTAGAGTTTTCATTTAGTTCGAAAAAATATTCAAAAATCAACAAAATTTCAAAAATATTTTGTGAAAATATATCTAGGGAACTCCTTGTTTACCTAAATCCACTTTTTAGGTGATTTCAGGATTTGTTTGATTTTTTTTCAGTTCTCCTATAGATAAATCCATTTTTTTAGCTTTTAGAGATACTTTCACCAGCTCAGAATATTGTCTTTGAGCCAGTTTTGTCATATCCCAATCTATCTTTTGGATTTTTCTAAATATTTTTGGAAGCTTGAAGATTTATTTCTTGGTTTAAAAGCTTATCTGGTGTTTGCTGGATTAATTTTTGTTCACAATCGACATAAAAAACCTGTCCAACCTCAGCATCCGAAGAAGGTAAAAGCAAATCAAAACACACAAATGCCAAGCACATGACAAATGCATAAAAACGTAGCTGTGCGTGGGCACACAAATTCCCATGGGCTGTGAACATGACTGATCACACCACAGGAAACGACAAACGACTATTTTTTCTGGGTCAAAAACCCACGAAAAGATGTTCCGAAATTCCTAAATGGACCGAGTCCCCTGTCCACCCACCCCCAATTTCTATACTGTAAATTGCTATGTGGGCCTAAATCAATCCAAATTCCTTTTCCTTCGTGCTTCTTGCATGCGGGCTCTTTTCCTACCCAAGGTATTATCCTACGCTACTTTTTTCCATGTGTTGCCGCGATTCTTTTTTCCTTCGCTGTACATTGTAATGGTTTTCCTTTTTTTATTTCTATTGTTTTAAAAATGAATATTATTATTAAACTCATGTCGTTGCATGCATGCCAACCGGATGCATGTGTTTTTTTATTTTTCTCGTGCATATACACATGTATTCACATCTGTTAACTCAAAAGCTCCTTCCAGTTATTAAAAAAAAATCCCATGCAACCTATTTCTCTACCGTCCTATACGCTACTATAGTACTATATGAGTTGATCTGCTATTAATTTTTGACTTGCTGTTCTTTTTTCTTTAGCATAAGTCGATCGGCTACCGTACCTAATTCAACAATCGTATTTTTTCCTTCTCCGTGCAAATAATCCCGTTACTTATTTCTAGATTATTGCACATGCATGCCCCGTGAAATATTAGAGCACGGTCTTGCTGAGGCATTTATGTTCTGCCCATAGTTGTTTACCTATGATTTTTTTTTGTCTGAGTACGTTCGTCCATTTCTTTTTATATCTATTGCTTCATTTATTGTCTATTTTCTCAGAGCCTCTTTGGAACACGGGAAAGTTTCTCAATACATGTGTTTCTCGTGTGTTTTTTAACATTTTATTGTTAAATTACTATATAATTCCAGTAAAAATCACGCACTCTAAAGGAGGCCGTATACATTTGCATTCCTAAGGTCCTATTTGGAATTCGGGATTTGTTTCTCATTCCTACACAATCTATAAAATTCTCATGTTCCAAACATGCTCTGAGTGTATTCTTGTTTCCCATGTTATTGTATGTTTGTGTGTGCATGCGTTTCTTCCTTTTGATTTGTTTTTTAAGCATGGTTGTTGCCTTTATTTTCCTATTTTATATTATTTTTATATTTCTTATACATGTTTTTATTTACATTTTTCTATTACAATAGATACTATTTTAATACATAATATTTAGAAGCTACAAGTTTTATTAATGGAGATAGATAATTTTACTTGCAACTTTTTATGAAGATAGAATACTCTATTATAAACTCTAGAATTTAAATTGTGAAGTATATTCTATTCTAAACTCCAGAATTTATATAACCTATATAAGTGAAACACACTAAGAACCATTAACTATATTTCTCTAAGATACTATAACATATGATTCCTCTAAGTTAGATGCCATGTCACCATCCACTGAACCTCTTTATTATGATTTCGATCGATTTTCTATGGTTAATAACATAATTGATTACTCATTTAAGAGTATATCTCTTTCAACCAATTTGAACGCTATCAAATATAATATCTTTTTAAAAAATATTCCTTTTTTGAAAGTAGAATATTATACCAATGAAGTTAGAATATTTCTCTGGTACACGTTGAATATCGTTTTTTCTGAATATCTTATGGCTGGGCTTTCAAACCTTCGAACAATAATAAATGTATAAGAAAGGGGAGACCAATTTTGATATGGTTACAAGTTGAAATGTTACAATTTTGTAAAATATTTGGGAATTCAGGTGAATTTATTTAATCATGGTCGGGGTCTACCAGTGCTACTCTAGTACTTTTGATTGCTACGAGTGGCATGTATTTTGTGTGGTTAAAAAGGTAACCAATACACATGCATGTGCTCATTATATCTATCTACCTATACATACTATATAAGTGAAGCCCACTAAGTATTTCTCTTGACATGCAGTCTATCCACGTCATCGTAGAGTCCACCAGCTACTACACATTATTCATTGATGGTCTCATCGATTTTCTGTGGCTAACATCACTCATGCATGTGCTCAAAATTATACACACATATTTTTGCTAATATTTTAGTATTATATATATTGTATCTCATTTTATAAATCATGTTCATTGAATACTGCAAGATCCCAGCTGCAGCGCTCGGGGTATTATCTAGTATCACTTATAAACTGCCAACTTCACCATAGTCATTGACAAATCTCTTAACATCTTAAATATTTCTATGCACCTATACTAAGTATTCTATTAGTTCACTGTAAATATTCCATTTTCTACACACGAATATTCTACGTTAACTAATGAAATATTCTTACATTAAACTATTATTCCTTTTACACTCGTTTAATCAAACAGCACTTGTCAAAATTTGTCATTCTCTAAACTATTATGAAGAAACCATGTAAGCCATAATGCTCGAAGTATTCTATTTCATGTCTACTTTTGTTAAAGCTGTTTCGACATTTTATTTTATTTTATTTTCATTTCAGATTGTCATTGTTTTGTCTGGTCGAGTTATTCGAAAAAGGTTTCAGCAGTAGTACTGTTCAACATTCTAACATGTAATAGAATTTTTGTTTTTGTAATGATCTGCATGATATTCAGACATGTAAAACACGCATGAAAAATTAAATTATCAACATATATTTCAATGTGGAAATAGAAATTGCGGGAACAAACCGAAGGAACAAACTCAAAAGAATGAAGGGAGCGCAGGAAAAGGGGGGGGGGGGGGGGGGGGGAATCGCAGCCGAGCACGGGAACAAACTCGCGGAAACTCGCGTAGCACGGAAAACAAAGCGTAAGAGGAAAAATCACGGATTGAACAAACGACCGTGAAATAGTTGGGCCACGTAACAAATTCGACCCAAATAACGGACGGCGCTATGCCCGAAAAAATACTTTTCTTCTTTTTTCTTTTGTTCAGATCTTTTTCATTTCTTATCTATTTAATGATATGAAGATTTTTATTTTGAATGTACTGCTTATTTACGATGGAACAATATTTTTTGTAGAGGTAGAATATTTCATTCACGAAGTAGAATATTTTTTTGTGAAGATAGAATATTTCATTCATGAAAATAGAATATTTTTCTTATGAGGGTAGAATATATTTCTTATGAAGGTAGATATTATTTCTTAGAAGTAAAATACTGTTTTGAGATGAACTTAACATTTAATTAGGGAAGCTAGAATATTTTTGTATAGAAAATTCTAAGAAGACGTGTATAAATTTATAATATTATTTTTCTGTCTTTATTAATTTGTTCATTACAAATACTCTGTGCAATGCTTTGTGATCGCCAGACTCAACAAGTACTTGCAGGACTATGTCCATGTTTTAATATTTTTATATGGTGACTTTATTTGAGCTTTTCTAAACGAATCACGATATCCGTTGTGAGCACGCAGAATAGAAAATCACCGTGCGGAACGTGGAAAGGAATAGGCTGTGAGCCTGTGACCAGCAAGCCTCTAGAACGGAATAGGCATGGCGAGCCTCCGAAAATCAACTGTCAACAGATAACTGGCAGCTGCGATCGACACAACAGTAGCTAGCGGAAGGAACGGCTGCTTGACCTGCTTCAAGCGAGCGGCATCCCCGTTCCGTCCGTTTCGGAGGCATGTGATTTGTGACTTGGCCTACGATTGAAGCGAAATTTCTGCAGCATAACCCCGCTGTTCTCCAAACACACGCCTGATCATGGTGTGTTGGAGAACAAAGGGATTACACAGCCGAAATTTCACTCAAATCGTAGGCCACAAGTCACAAATCACATGCATCTGCCTCCATTCTCAGTCTGTCCAAAATACGTGGACAATTTCGGAACGGCAAACCTCACAAGTCAATATGAGGTTCGTCATTCCCGAATGGGTGACGGCTATGGTTCACTACTGTTTGGCGAGAAAACCTACACTCTAAACTTGGAAAAAATAATCAGAGAACAAAATTACTTGGAATTAAAGTGCAAAAAAGTAAAGCATAAACAAGATGATGCGTATATATCCTCATGTCATTATATATTCCTCATGAAAACTTCAATGTAAATATGAACCATTACTTCATTAAGCATGAACATTAGCATGAACCATTGTGTACCTAAGCATGAACCATTACCCTATTCTTTAATCAGTAATTGCAGTTAACCATTACTTTATTCACAAATGGACGAGCACATTAAAGTACATGATTAATAAGTTTCGTCGGTTGTCAACGAGGCCGACGAAATTAAACATAAATTACGCCGAACATGCAAAGCCGATGAAATTAGGTACGCTATAAAAAGACAGAACACGAAGAATTAACCTCCGCGTTGGCGTTGGCGGTCACGTAGACACAAATGGGCGGTGTCCGAGGCAGAGGGGCGCCAATGGGGACACGGGGCTGGCGTCGCGGGTCCGTCCTGACGAAATTATTGTATTTTTGTGGGCATCTTTCAGCCGATGGAATATATATATATATATATATATATATATATATATATATATATATATATATATATATATATATATATATATATATATATATATATATATTCCCGTGCCTCCATATAATTTCGTGGGCGTGGTCTGCAGCCGATGAATTTACAGCTATTTTCATCGGTTGATGAAGCCGACGAATATATACCTATTATTTTCATGGGCCAGCCCACGAATTTATTTTGGCCCACGAAAAAAATACATTTTTCCTATAGTGATATGCGTAATCAATAATTTAGATTATATGAGCTGGGAAGAATATGGTCCTGCCTACCTTCTTCGCTAAGGTTAGTCTCCTCAGTGGCACACTCAGAGGTTTGCTGCGGGTTCTCCTCCCGCTGCTGCCCCTCTTGCTCCTGGTCATCCGGCTCCTGGATCAGCGTCTGCTCCTGCGTCAGTCCTTCGCTCACGGAGTCTATATGAATGTTATAATGCAAAAATGAGAGCAATGAATGCATATGCTTGCATACAATGCGGGGGAAAATGTAGATAACAGTGTGAACATATGCTTTATGAACAATCACTTGTGATTTAGGGTCTACGTGAACACAAATGCACCTACTTAATATAAACATGCTCATATTGTGAATTAAAACATGCATTCTGAGTTCGAGCAGTTAGGAAATGCAAAACACGCTCCAACTTTTATGACATGCAGAAACTTGATGTACAAAGCTACTGCCAAAATTTCAGCCCAAATGGAGTTACAATGAATTTATTAAAATTCCAGGAATTTATCAGCCTATAATCTTTCCAGATTTTTCATAATTTGTAGGTATGGTTTCTGGTAGGGATGGATCTAAACATCCGAATTCTTAGAACAAATTTGATATTTTAAAATAGATATGTTTAAAATTTTATGCTAATCTTTTTTTATAATATCAAACATATTATTACACATAAGAATAAAATTTTGTATAAATTTTTTTATGTATTATTTGCTCCCTACAATTAAAAAGATGAAAAAAGATTCGTATCTGTATCTGATCCGTATTCGAATTTTTATATCTATTATTTGAGAATATATATGATAAATTTGAGGTTTAGTTTTTTTGAATCTTTACAAGATCAATGTTAAGTACAAGGCTATGAATTTACATAGTAAATTCTACATCTTATTTGTTCATAATCGAAGAAAAATGACTAAAAATCTGACATTCGAATAGACATCCGAATCTATCCTTAGTTTCTGGCCATGAAATTTATTCCGTGAGCAGTACATAGCACAAACGACTTATACAAAAATCAGTGAGCATCAAATCCACAGTTTGTTAAGACATCTATTTTCCATATCTTTTCTCTAGCTTATTTTAGATGTAAAATATAGCAGTGCTGATAAAGTTCACAAAATTACTTTCTGGAAAAGTTCACAAAATTACTTTCTGGAATTCATACACCATCATTAAGCCACCAGATTTTCCAGGGAATTTTCCTAGCATTCTAAAATCACTTTTTCCAATTATCATTTCCAACAAGTACCATTTTATCATTTTCAAAACAGCATCAAAACCAAACATGCACAGTCTCATACTTCACCAGTGAGCTACTTATACTAACTATAGTACATGAAAATTCCAGGAAGTCATTTTGAGCATATTTCATATAGCATCCATTTTACAAGTTAAATAAAAGCACAAAATATAGACATAATAGCAAAACAGTGAGTAAACAGGCAATGCTAGGGCTACCAATTTTCACACAGTGCCAAAATATCCTAACCAAGCTACTGTCCAAGTTTCATAATTTTTTGGTTTCATTTAGTCCATCTTTTTCAATTAAATTGATTTAACATTCTCATACAAAATCAGGGGCAAAACTGTACATGCACATCTCCACATCATACCCATGTGGTAGACCTATTCACAAAGAATCCATAGCCACTGAGTTTGTCCATTTTGGATTTTTATTTGATTTATTATGATTTTTAAAAGTTTGAGCCGAATATAAATGAAATAAACCGAAAATCATTAGATCCAGGGGCTAGATCGTGATTATTTTGAATCTACAGGGGCTAGCATGCAAGATCTACAAGACTCAGTGAATAGCGCATGGACTAAATTGTAAATACATGAAAACCGATGGGCCGGATCTCCGCGCAGGAAGACGTGCGCGCGCCGGCGAGCCAGAGCTCGCCGGCGCCGTGATGCGGGTCGGGGAAGGTGCTCCGTTCCTCGGCGCACTACCTTGGTTAGGGATCTTGGCGTCGGGTGGGGGGACGGCGACAAGGCTTGGTGGAGGAGGTGCGCGGCGAAGTGGCGGTTGCAATGGTGGTGGTCTCGGGCGCGGGGAGACGGTGGTGAGCGCGGCACAAGCTTGAGCTCCGAGCTCGGCTGGTAATGGCGGCTTGAGCAAAACGGAGGAGACGGAGGGCCTCGAGCGCGTGAGAGAGCAAATGGAGAAGGGGGTTCGGCTGAGGAGAGCCCCCTCCACATAACGCCGCGGCCGGGGCTCGATCCGTGGGCGTCGCGGCATGACCGTACGCCGGCGACTCAGCGAAAGAACAATGGAAAGTGTGTTTTCTCCCGCTCTGTAAATCACCTGTTTGACCATTTTCGAGACCGAATTTGACAAAACCCCTATTAGATGAAATGTTCTACTCTTTAAGATCTACAACTTTGTCAAAAGGCTTGACATCAAAATCTGTTTGTAAATATGATTTAATTTTGAATTTACCCTGCAGCTCCCAGTTTGGACAGTGGACCTTTATTGCTTGGAAAATTTTAAAGTCCTATTTCTAGCCAGTTTCACTTAAAATCCTTCTTCACAATGTTGTTTAGAATTTCAAGATCTATATTTCATTCAAATAAAGCTTTTCATGAAAGTTGCTGTAGGTTAGAGAAAAAGTGAAATTTCTTAACAGGTCAGGTTTTGACAGGTTTCAAATGTTGGCAGAAAAGGACCCAAAACTCCATGTAAACCTCATTATATGACCAAGCCCCAATTATCAAAGTTATTCACCACATATTTGTCTACAGTTTTGGTATAATAAGTTTCACCCAGATCATGACGGAATCAAAGATATGACCATAACCACAGAAGCACACATGCAGGAAACAGGGTTTAACAAGTTGCACTTCACTCAAGTTTGATCATGTAGAATTAAACATATGCTATGGTATGATGCTCATGATGAATGATGCATGTATGAATGATAACCATGCACTTGAGATGCTGGAGCATCACACTAACATATTTTGTTAGTGTGATGCTCATGCTATGTTCTTAGTAGTAAGTATACATGTATTTGCAATACTAATTCCTAATATTTTATACGTACTTGGAAACAAAGTACGGTTCAGTCTATGTACTTTTTGTGATTGACCATGAAAATAAGACTGTCATAATTATTGATTTCATTCCTACTCCAAACTGGTGTAAAGGTTTGCCTCTTAAATGGTTTTGGGAGGCGATTTTTTTGAGTGGTTGCCTGCAATGTGAAACGACCTGGATCACTACAGGAGAGAGGTTTTTTTTCGTAGGCTAAAAGCCCACGAAAAACACTAAATACCCACGAAAAAGGCTATTTGTCGTCGGCCAGCCGACGAAAAAGTCCGACGAAAAAAATACCACGAAAAAGTGCAACTTTTTTCGTCGGCGTGGGCTTGCTGCTGGGCCGACGAAAAAAGGGTTTTTCGTCGGCCGTGGGTGGGGCCGATGAAAAACGCTTTTTTTGTGGGCCCGAAGGCGGCCGACGAAAAAGCTTGCCAGGCTTCAAGTTTTTTCGTGGGCCCAGAGGCGGCCAACGAAAATGTTTTCCAGGAGCCAGTTTTTTCATGAGCCTCTCGTCCGGCCCACGAAAAAGCTGCCCCCCCCCCCAAACAGATCCCTTATTTCCTTTTTTTCATCCAACATACAGAAATAATTCAAACAATATACAGCACATCCATCAAGAATCACAATATACACAATATACAGCACACAGACCACAGAAATCCATCCATCACATAACCAAACACACATAATTCAACATAGTTCATCACAAACATACAATCCAGTCCATCATAGTCCTCAAATCCATCACAAACATACAGTCCAATCCAACAAAGTTCAAACATACATGACCAATGCACATAACCAAATGTGTCCACTTCTCAACAGTTTTGACACCCTTACGATTGTGGATTGTTGGAGTTGTGGCCGCTTCCAGATCCTCCGACTGAATTGCGCAGGTACTCGTTGGGGTCGATCTCTGCATCAGGAGTCACATTGCCGGGACGTGGGCCTGATACCTGCAAAATGAACGAATCAGATGTGGCCACACGTTTATCAATAGTGCAATGTTATGAGTTAAAAGTGTTTATCACAAGTCATAATTTTAAAGTGCAATGTTAAAAGGTCATATCACAAGTGCAAATGAACAAAACAGAGTCAATAGAGTCAATAGTGCAATGTTAAAAGCAAGTCCTAAGTTAAAAGGTACTTCAAGTTGAGCTAAACCACAAGTGTATATCGCAAATATATGGAACATGTTATCTACATCAATATGGTGAAAGACCGAACGAAACAGATGACATTGGCCAAATATATTTGAAATAACATATTTCATATTGAACAAGACTCAATTCAAGTTAAAAGGTCAAGTCATGAGTTAAAAGGTACTTAAGTTACTTAGTGTTACCCAGATGTCCAAATATAGAGTCCAATAGCGTTACTTAACTTACTTAGCTCGATGTAGTGCTCGTACCTGCGGAGCCGGAAGTGGCTGAATCCAAGCTTGGCCATAGTTGGGACCCGGACCTGGTACCCAATAAGGACCCTGTTGCATCCACCCCATAGGTGGCTGAAAGCCCTGTGGTGGCATCTGCGAGCCCTGTGGTGCTATCTGCGAGGATTGTGTTGCCGGCCACCCTCCAGATCCCTGCAGGCCCTGAGGTAGAGCCCATGCCTACGGGCCCTGAGGTAGCATCCATGCCTGAGGTGGCTAATGTTGAGATCAAGTTAACATATGATTCGAATTGGGCTTGCGAGAAAAGTAACAAATAGACCAAGGATATTTACCTATTGGCCTTGCTGTGAAGTGAAAACAGGAGGGCGGAACGGTGGCAAGTTCACCTCAGGACCGAGAGAAGACGTCAGTTGCTGTAATGTATTAAGTGAGGTTAAATAGAAACAACAGAAATAGTCCAATGTATTTACCTGCATAATTGTAGACATGTATGCCAAGGCTTGTTGGCTCTGCTCGCGGGTTTGGTGAGCCTCCTCTCGAGCTTCGTGAGCCTCCTCTTGTGCATCGTCAACCCTGGACCGTCGAGAAGTCGCTGTAGAAGTACTCGACGATCCCACACGAGACACAGAACGGTTGTAGTCAACAACCCCTGTGCCAAAGGCGTACCTACAGACAACGATTCCACTTGACTTGTTACTAGGATCTCAAAGGCGCATCAAACAAGCAATGGACCACATCAGAATCCAAGGGAGCAAACTTGCCATGTCTTCTACCCTCACCGCTGTGATACAAAGCATCTACATCTATAGGCTGCTCCATCCACTTGACACCCTCGCCGTGACGCTTCACTATTTCTTGCCCATACCGATCCTACAAACCAACAATGAGCACACCAAGTAATATTGACAAATCCAAACTTTGTATAACAAATAATATTGCTTACCAGTTTGTCCTTGGCCATCTGGGAGCACAAAACATCGGTGTTGTTCGGATCAGGACCCCAGTGCCCTCGAATGAATACATCTATGAAGCTTTGTTTAATTCCACTCTCAGCCTCCTACAGACACATATGACAAGCATTTTAGATTGATGACCTCAAAGAATATATGGTTATGGTAATGATTGAGCTACATGCTTACCATGCGTCGCTGAAGTGCAAAGTGTCCATCTGCTCCGTACCTATGCCCCGGATCCTGCCCTCTATTGATTCGTTTTTCCTCTGACTTTTCAATCCACTCAGGTGAAGACCACCGCTTGGCCAACCACCTCCAAGCTTCTATGTCCTTCACAAGCCAGTCAACCTGGGTCTGGAGGTACTCTTCTTCCTTAAGGTATATCGTATTGGCTCCTTTCTTCTTGGTCATTTTCTCTCCTTTCATCGACTTATAGTAGTGGCAGACAGCCGTGATCCTTGCATTGTACAGTGAATCATTAATGACCTTCTTGGCAGCTTTGCAAAAATGCCTCTTCAGCGCCTTCATAGCTTCACGATCGTCTTGGTCTGTATCCGTGTAGAACCGGGTCTGCATATGAAACAAAACAAACTCAGATGAATTATTATGTACACGTAACAATGAAAATCACAATGTACGGCAACTCACCCAAAACACATGCTTACGATGCTTTCCGCGACATTACGCTCCTGGTGCATGAGATCGATATTGTGCGGCAGCATCAAAGCCTCAGCATAAGGCAGCTCCCAAAGTAAGGAAATGTGAGTCCAGTTGTGGAGCACGCCGTAACCATGAAACTTTTTGGTGCTCAGATCAGCCTTCAGACGTCTATGCCATGCCATTATCTCCTTTGCAGTCTTACGTTTTGATGGTAGCTTTGTGACTTTAACACCCTTTCGAAATGCAGTAGTCGACTGCCTTAACTTGTGCCTTGGAGGAAGCTCCCATCGAGTGCAGTCAAAGAAAGTGGATTTTCCACCATGCTTTAGCCTGTATGCATCTGAGTCATCCATACATATGGGACAAGAAAGACGGCCATTCACAGACCATCCAGCCCAATTGCCATAGGCCAATAGATCATGTACTGACCAGAGGTATGCGGCACACAGGTTAAATTCTTTCTTAGTGTAACTATCATACGCCTTCACCCCTGTCCACAATTGTTTGAGTTCTTCTATTAACGGGCGTAAGAAGACATTGAGATTCTTCCCTGGATGTTCAGGTCCTGGAATGACGAGCGCAAGAAATATGAATTCATCTTTAAGCACCATCTCAGGTGAAAGATTGTATGGCATGATGAAAACTGGCTAGCAAGAGTATGGGCTCGCAGAAGTACTGAAAGGTGTGAACCCATCCGTCACCAACCCAACACGGACACTCTTTGGTCTCTCGCAAACTCAGGATCGAACTCGTCCAGTGCCTTCCATGCATCGCCGTCTGCCGGATGCACCATTACATCCTCACTCTGGCTGCCACATCTGCGTTCTTTGTGCCACCCCATACTCTTAGCTATTTTCATAGAAAGGAACAGCCACTTCAGACGAGGGATGATGGGCATATACCGCAATTGCTTAGCCGGCACCGTTGTGTCCACGTTCTCCCCCGCCTCATTTTTCACCTGAATGTACCTAGACTTCCCACAGTGCCTACATGTACTCAGTTTATCATCCTCCCTCCAAAATAGCATGCAGTTGCTAGGACAGACATCTATCTTTTCATATTTCATCCCAAGGCCTGCCATCATCTTCTTCGCGAAATATAAGTTTTTTGGCAGCTTTTGATCATATGGGATAACCTCAGACACCAGTTTGACCATGTCATTGAAGCAACTGTTCGAAATGTTGTGATCTTATTTTATCGCCAGAAGCCTCGATACCGTATCAAGCACGGTCTTCTCGGTACCGGAATGCAGCTTCTCATCACCGGCTTCAAGCAGTCGATAGAATTCTTGCACCTCTGGCGGTGGTTGATTGTCCTCTTCTGGATCAAACTCAAACCCCATAGCAAGGTCATTCAGCATATCCATCATGCCATCATGGTTTTGCTGAGCCGGCTCTGAAATGTGATGGTGGGCTTGCTCTCCATGCTTATGCCATACAAGATAGTCAGACATAAACCCAAATCTACATAGGTGTTCCTCCATCACATGTCTGGTCTTGTACGACCCGTTCTTACAGTCAAGGCACGGACATGCTGTGACAGGACCTTTTGCCACCTTTAATGCTTGCTTCAGAAAATCCTCTGTGATTGCCTGCCATTCCCTGGAGTGTGCCCCATTCTTTCTCCATCCTTCATACATAGCCTTTCGATTGTCGCCCATTCTCGAGGCTAAAGCACCAACCAAAATTCATCATATAGTAGCGACACATGGCTTAGGTGACAATAAAGAACCCTACTAGGAAAGGCCCTAAACCCACCCGAGAATGGAGGTGGCCTCATGCGATTCGTGACGTGCCCGATGATCCGAACAAAATTTCGGCAGCATAACCCCACTGTTCTCCGAACGCACGCCTGTTCCTGGTGCGACGGAGAACAACTGGGTTATGCTGTCGAAATCTCGTTCGGATCATCGGACACGTACACGAATCACATGCGGCCACCCCCATTCTCCGGCTGTCCAAATACGTGGACAATCCCGGAACCACGCACATCACTAGTAATCCTATGTTTGGATCGAATGAAACTATACAATGCATGCATCCATAGATTCTGAAACTTCATTAGGTCCAAACACCACCACAAATGCGATGTGCTTGCTTCTGGAATAGGTGATGCCTAGGGTTAACTACTGGTTTGCGCATAAACCCTATACTACACAATGCATATACCAAACAATCGCATCTATAGTCCACTATCAAAGTCAAATTGACATCAAATTTATACCTTCATTGCAGCGGGACCTATTGGCGCTCCTTAACTACCCATTTTATCCCTTGTTTATCCTTGATAATGGCAGGAATTTAATATCAAAATCACTAACCGTCCTAACCCCGGCCTAATTTTTGGTCATTTTCACATATATTTTGGAGGAACTCCGTTTTTGCAGGTTTTTTGCCTATTTTGGAGCATGAAATGACGAGGCCCGTGATCGAGCGCTAACACGGAGAAAGACGAAGGCCAAAGCCCAAAGGAAGGACCAAAGCCCATGTTGATTCGAAGCCCATTCATGCACATCCATCCTCCAAGAGAGCCCAAAGGACCAAGCCCACAAAGATGAGATCAAGATACTTTGGGATTAAGCAAAACAAATAAAGATTTAAGGAAGGATTCCCTATCCTATCCTTTCCTTGAAGATATCTCCAAGATAACGACGTCCAAAGGGGTGCAATCGTGAAGGACATAAACTCTAGAAGATGCGAGGAGTCTATACGCGAAAGATGAGACCGAGGCGGGCCCAAAAGAGGGTAGGCCAGTCGGCCTAGGCCCATGAGGCCGGCCGGCCTAGCCCGTTTCCGAGGCGGTTCGGCCTCCCCTTCGACTGGTGGCTTCCTCTACTTATAAATAGCTCGCACCTTATTCAACTCGCGGCATCCATCCACCCAGAACTCGACAAAAACCTAGGGCCAAGACCGGAGGAGGCTGACGGCCGCCGCGAGTCTTCGAGGGTACCTAGGAGATGGCTTAGGCCACCCCTAGCCACCATGGCCTCCCTGCGAGGTTGTGCCATGGTGGTGTTCAGGAGTCATCCCCAACATTCGTCGGGGTATGTACAGACACGATGGTGATATCAATCTACTCTTTATTCTAGTTGTCTCGACTTTGGTCTACTTCAATGCATGCTTTCTTTCTCATATGTGATGCATCCTTATGTTCATAGTAAGATCAGATCTATTTGTGGTGATTATTCTATATCTTGCGGATACGTTGAGGTAGCGTGTTTTAGCTAGTTGGTTGATTTCCCCGGTGTGGTGACAGCATGGCGGAGGGAAAAATTCTAGCGACGACATGATGTGGAATAGGATCGATGGCGAGTACCATGGGAGTCGTTGCGCGGCCACCAAGAGGAGGAGCTTCGAGTAAGAGCACTTGGTGGGCGTTTGGGGTAAAACTTTGGGAAACCTTAGGCATTAACATGCACCTCTCACCGGCGACCTTGGGAAAATAGGCCGCTTGCGAGCTGCCTTTCTGAGAGATGATTTCGTGTACCTTTAGTTGAGATGCAATCTATGTTTTGATCACCTTTTTGACTAGAACTGTACCTAGAGACGATAGGCCCTAGCTCCTTGGTTGAGTTATCTCATCTACGGTTGTGGGTGTGATGAACACTTATGCTTCATTCATATCTATCAAGTGTTCAGTTTATATGCAATCTTTGCTTCATGTTTAGGATAGGTTCGATAGATTAGATGGTAAACCCTAGTCGGTTCGCTTCCAATCCATGGATGATAAACCTTGGGGAGTACTCTAAGGGAAAAGCTACCACGATCCGTGTGCTTGCGGTACATAAATTGGGGCTCTAAGGAGTGGCAACAAGCTTTTCTGGCGCCGTTACCGGGGATCGGCAACTCGAACCCTAGGGAGATCTATCTATCTTTTTGGACAAACCCTAATTTTATTATTGCATATATCCTATGTTTCTTGTTTGTGTCCATGAATGCAGGTAAAACCCTAGACACAAAGCGATTGAGAAGTTCTCAACGTCCATACTTTGACAAGTCCAATCTCACTCAAGCAAGTTGATGGCTACGTGAAGACCCGCTCTTTAGTGGTAGGTGCTAACTTTTGTTAGTGGCCCAGCATCCGCTATCGAGCCCACACTCAAAACAAGTAAAGATGAAAAAGATATGTCACCATGTCAATTTTGGCTAATATCTCTTGGAGATTTCTTTGTCCAAGCCATAGGTGATGAAGTATGCCCAAAAAGAAAATCGTGCGATCGGATCATCATCATCCCCAAAGTGCTGCTGTTGTGATGAGATTTTCGTACATGATCAGAGAAGTACCATGAGAGAAAATTGTATATTGTAAAGCTCCATCAAGCCTTCTTTCCAACGCATCAAGAATCGTGAATTTTGGAGATCGGTGTGAAGAGTTATGGTAAAATCTTTCAACGCTGCGCATTCTGAAATGTCTCGGCACAGAGCGCAGTGCCGGAGTAAAACGACCATAACTTCTTCATCCGGAGTCCGTTTGGGATCAATGACCACTTGTTGAAAAGGTAATTTCATAAGGCTTTCCATGGAGTAGAATTTTGGTACATGTTCTATGCAGGATGATCAAGGAATTCAACGAAGAAGAGGCAGCAACAAACAAAGAAGAAAGTGATGACGATGTCGCAAGATGTTTGGAGGACCTTGTTCACAAAAGTTGATGATTTGAAGTTGACCAACGCTGGAGGCAACAAGATTAGAGGAACCATAATGCCACCCATCTTCTCCATGGGATGCTCAAGAAGCTTCTAGTCGAGTACAATCAAAGAAAGAGACCACTCTGATCATCAACACAAAGCACGGGAGCCTCCTTCGATCCCGACACCTTAGGCAAAGCAAGAACCATGGAGACAGACCATTGGAGCCATGCTACTCGCTGGTGAATAAATGGTGATGACATTGAAGCCAAGGATACACAACAAAACGCTCTGAAGACCACAAGATCAAGATCATCGACATCTTCGGATCGATTCATAAGAAGTCATTGTTATCATCAATATTCTGCTCGACCTCAAAGAAAATTGTAGTATATTTTTGGATATTCAAAAGCCCCATGAAGTTCCAGTTCCAACAAATCAAAAATGAAGTCAATCGAAGTTTCCCACAAGAAGTTATAAACAAAACATCAAAGGTCGTGCACTCTGAAATTTTCTGGACAGCACGCAGCGCTAAAGTAAAACGGTCATAACTCTCTCGTTTGGACTCTGTTTAAAGTGAATGACCACTTGTTGGAAAGATAATTACATAAAATTTTCAATAGAGCTATATTTTGGTATATGTTCTATTCTGGATGCAGGGGAAAATCCACGAAGGAGAGGCGAAGAGCAACGTGACGAGAACAAGGTGAAAGAGATAAAGATGACAACAATGAAGATGAGCTTGGGCTGTGGTTTCATCAAGCATATATGATCAAATTCAGAAGCTCAGGACAAAATAAGGGCATCAAGGATGTTGGCAAAGGAAGGCATGAGTGAAAACATTCAACGCATGAAGATGCTAAGAGCGAACCACGATGGATTACGAAAGGCGACATCAATACAAGCTGCATGGACAATTCGAATTCTCGCACGAAGGACCATGGCTTCACATCAATGATAAGGTATGTGAGAAAGTCAAGCTCTATGACTTTAAATGAAGCACTTTGCGGGAGGCAACCCATTCATTTTATTTATCTATTTATATATATTAATATGACCGTCTACATTGCACTCTTTAATCGAAATATCAAGTAACATTGTACCATTGCTCTAACAAAAACCACAACTTCATGTTGTTCTTTCTAAATGTTATTGAGGGAGCACTTTGTTATTTTATCTTGGGAAACTTGTAGACCTTTTTGTGTGCCTATTAGTGTTTTGAGTCTTTTTCTTTGTGTCTTTTTAGAGAGATTTATGAAGCATTGCACCATCCTTTGATTCTAAACTTGTGGCTAGTTAACTTAGGCTAACTTTTGTTTTGTTTTAGACCACCTCATCATGTCATATCATTTTGATCACCCACCCCGTGTTGCATTGCATACCATATTGTTCGTCTCACCCTTGCATCGAATTGCATGTTGCATTTAAAAAAAAACTTTTTCTAAAAACATTGACTAGCCTCGCTTTTGAGATCCTAAAACCCTTAGGAAAACCACTCATAGAGCAATCCTAAAACCATAGGTTATGTTTTTCTTTCAAAAAAAAAATCTAACTTTTGTTTCTCTCTAGTTTTTTTAAAACCACCTTAGATAGAATTTCTATACCCAACACTCTCTCTTCAAAATTTTTGTTTTAAGCAAAAAAAAGGAAACTCATAAACCTACTTCTAAAACCTTGTTAGCTCGGTTGCTTGGTCTTTTTCGATAAATAACATTTTCATTGACAAAATCCTCACTCCTTATGAAGTGTCGCGAAGGCTTTTTGTCACTCTTAGCAATTGTTTTTGAATAAGCTAGCTGCGGAACAACATCGAAATGTCCTTTCAATCTTGCTAACACTTGTTTTTGCTAACTTTGCATTTGCACTTTGCATCCATTCCATTGTTCATGCCCTCATTTTGCTAACTTGGTCTTAATCTTATTGATATATGCTTTCCTATCCATGTAATGCTTATCATGATAGCATTTACCTTTTGCAATCTTGTGTAAACGTGGTGTTTAAACTTGTTTGCGGACCTCCATCTTTAAGCTTTTTTGACCAAGATAGCAATCCATTTTCCTCTCATTTGCATACACACACCTCCCACTTGCATTCACATACACCCATTAGGTTTAATTTTCACAAGATTAACTATGCCACAAGTTAAGTATCTTAGGGGATGTTTTTGGTTTGTTGGCAATTGTTTCTACTCCCATCTGTCACCTTGGGGGTAGATTGTGCACTTGAATTGTTTTGCAGGCATGACAAAGCGTTCCCATGAATTCGTGATCAAAGAAGAAATCAAATTTGTCAACATCTCCAAAGTTCGAGAGCAAGCCCCGCTATTTTCATCAAATTTTGCACATGGATAGAGATGTACAAGGAATAAAAAGTTGATATTCAGAAGCTCCATGAAATTCCCATTCCAACGCATCCAAGATCAATGAATTTGAAGACCCGTATAAGGAGATATGGCAAGAACATTGGACGTTGCGCGTTCTGAAATTCGTCGGGACAGATTGCATCGCTGGGATGAAATGGACATAACTCTCTTGTTCGGAATCAATTTTGGGAAAATGAGGACTCGTTGGAAAGGAAAATTTGTGCACTTCGCAATGGAGCAATGTTTCAGTATATGTTCTGTTCTAGAAATTGAAAGAAATATTCGTGAAGATGAGGTAGCAATGGGACAACGAGGAATTGAAGGAGGCGACGACGATGTGAAGCAATGATTGGGACCATGACTTAGTACAAGAAGAAGTTGAAGGAAATTGAGGCAACAAAGGTGAAAATACATTGAAGATGATATTTATACACATGAGGGAAGGACTTCAAGAATTGCAAGATGGTCCATCTTCTCCTTCCACGCCTAGCATCATGCTAAGCATGGGGGAGGATTTCGTGGACAAGGAAGAAAGATCTCATGGAGTAAGATAATCACGGTTGCCACAAGATGCTCATGATTCTTCTTCCATGCTTAGCACAAAGCTTAAGTATGGGGGAGGCCGTGCTACACTTAACTACGAGCATCGAGAAGGACGGTAATTCTTCCTCAACTCTCTCTTTTTCTCATGCTTGTACATATATGCCTTCAACCATAGATGCAACCTTTGTATATCTCTCCCTATAATAACATGGCTACTAGGAGTACAACCTAGATTTGTTTTTGTTTTCAATGAATGATAACCACCATCACCTTGAGCTCACCACGATGATATTCTTATATTCTCTTGCTTATGGAAAAGTGATGAAAGTTGCTGCTTTGTTTTACCTACGCTATGTTGTATATGACTTGACCATTTGCTCTAAATTAAATGGAATTAAAATGATTAAATACCGGCTCTTTTATTTGTGGAGGTTAAATGACTAAATTCTAGACCCACATATTCTATGTTGCTCTTTGTTTAAGTCTACCGATGACCTTACACCTTGTGTTGTTTTATTTGAAAACTTAATTCCTATGCTATCTACATTTGTGAATCTCTTGCAAAGTTCTACCTACCAAAGCCTATACATACATATTCTTTCATGATGAAACCTTTAGATTGCAAACTTATATTTTGATGAGTTGGATTAAGATTGATTTCTTTGGTATGAGACTAAGAAGCTGGTCATTCTGTTTTTTTTGTGTAACCTTCTTTTTGCTAGCCTATTTATCCATGCATTGTGAGTTTCTACTTCGGGAATTTTGCAAACCTCTCTGGATATCCACCCTAAACAAAAAAAAAATCTTTTTGTGATTACCTCCTTAACCACAACCCAATTTGAGTATGGATTATTATTTCAACGGAATCAAAAGAATCAAGGGCACCATATAAAGAAAAGTTTTGGGAGACAAGGCTCCCCGGAGATTAAAGAGGTTCTACGAAGAAGAAGGTGAATTTGAGATACTTACCCTAGCTAGTTGGTTCTCCCACTATTCATACTCGAGGACGAGCATTCGTTCAAGCATGGGGGGATGGCTGGGTAAGTATTCAATGTTATCAAAAGTTCTAAGGAGCAAAAAGAAAGAAAAAAAGAAAGAAAGAGAAAAGAAAAGAAAAATGAAAGAAAAAAGAGAAGAATAAAATGCTCCTTAGCTCTTTTTGGCTTCATTAATTTTCCAAGTTACTTTGAAGAACTATTCCATACTCAAATCTTCCAACCATGTGCAATCCGATAACAAGAACTTCATTTGTGTCTCGGGGTCATCCATTTGCCACTTGCACATGTCCACCTATCTAAATGTGTGTGTTTCATCTTTCTCCCTCTCCAACATTATTTTCCAATGGCCTTTCTGACTAGTCTCGATAATTCCATTAGATCTCTCTCTTAGTTTGATAATATTTGAAGTATAATGTTTTGCTAGGATTGTTTTTACCTACCAAGCTCCACATAAGCCTTCCACTTTTATATATGAGTAGAATAGGTTGAAGACAATCTAATGTAGGCTTGAGTGACTTGATGAGATGAGTATTTTCATGATCTTTTGCAAGAGAACCTCACTTATGTTTGATATGCATTCTTTTGAAAACTCTTCACGATGAAACAAGGTAAAGGTTCGAAGTTCACTTAAGTTTGAGAGCATTGCATTTATTTATTATTATGGCTTGTTCTTTAATTGCTAGTCTATCTTCCATAATAAAAAATTAGCCGGTCACAACATGAACTTAAATGCTAAATACTTGAGAGAGCAATATGTCTTGTTATGTATGACTAAGTGCAGAGAGGACATTGAGGGGCAATGCTGATTTCTTTATAAGCAAAGCTCCTGGACTTACTCGAGGATGAGCAAGGTTTAAGCATGGGGGGAATGTTGGTGCTCCTTAAGTACCCATTTTATCCCTTGTTTATCCTTGATAATGGCATGAATTTAATATCAAAATCACTAACTGTCCTAACCCCGGCCTAATTATTGGTCATTTTCACATATATTTTGGAGGAACTTCGTTTTTGCAGGTTTTTGGCCTATTTTGGAGCATGAAATGACGAGGCCCGTGATCGAGCGCTAACACAGAGAAAGACGAAGGCCGAAGCCCAAAGGAAGGACCAGAGCCCATGTTGATTCGAAGCCCATTCATGCACATCCATCCTCCAAGAGAGCCCAATGGACCAAGCCCACAAAGATGAGATCAAGATACTTTGGGATTAAGCAAAGCAAATAAAGATTTAAGGAAGGATTCCCTATCCTATCCTTTCCTCGAAGATATCTCCAAGATAACGACGTCCAAAGGGGTGCAATCGTGAAGGACATAAACTCTAGAAGATGCGAGGAGTCTACACGCGAAAAATGAGACCAAGGCGGGCCCGAAAGAGGGTAGGCCGGCCGGCCTTGGCCCATGGGGCCGGCCGGTCTAGCCTGTTTCCGAGGCGGTTCGGCCTCCCCTTCGACCGGTGGCTTCCTCGGCTTATAAATAGCTCGCACCTTATTCAACTCGCGGCATCCATCCACCCAGAACTCGACGAAAACCTAGGGCCAAGACCGGAGGAGGCTGACGGCCGCCACGAGTCTTTGAGAGTACCTAGGAGATGGCTTAGGCCACCACTAGCCGCCATGGCCTCCCTGCGAGGTTGTGCCATGGTGGAGTTCAGGAGTTATCCCCAACATTCGTCGGGGTATGTACACACATGATGGCGATATCAATCTACTCTTTATTCTAGTTGTCTCGACTTTGGTCTACTTCAATGCATGCTTTCTTTCTCATATGTGATGCATCCTTGTGTTCATAGTAAGATCAGATCTATTCGTGGTGATTAGTCTATATCTTGCGGATACATTGAGGTAGCGTGTTTTAGCTAGTTGGTTGATTACCCTGGTGTGGTGACAGCATGGCGGAGGGAAAAATTCTAGCGACGACATGATGTGGAATAGGATCGATGGCGAGTACCATGGGAGTCGTTGCTCAGCCACCAAGAGGAGGAGCTTCGAGTAAGAGCACTTGGTGGGCGTTTGGGGTAAAACTTTGGGAAATCTTAGGATTTAACATGCACCTCGCACCGGCGACCTTGGGAAAGTAGGCTGCTTGCGAGCCGCCTTTTCTGAGAGATGATTTCGTGTACCTTTAGTTGAGATGCAATCTATGTTTTGATCACCTTTTTGACTAGAACTGTACCTAGAGACGATAGGCCCTAACTCCTTGGTTGAGTTATCTCATCTACGGTTGTGGGTGTGATGAATACTTATGCTTCATTCATATCTATCAAGTGTTCAGTTTATATGCAATCTTCGCTTCATGTTTAGGATAGGTTCGATAGATTAGATGGTAAACCATAGTCGGTTCGCTTCCGATCCACGGATGATAAACCCTGGGGGAGTACTCTAAGGGAAAAGCTCCCACGATCCGTGCGCTTGCGGTACGTAAATTGGGGCTCTAAGGAGTGTCAACAGGGCCGAAGGCGCCCAGAGCAGGGGCAGGCGGCCGGTGGCGTCAGGGCGGCCCTTGGGCGGCAGGGGCGTCGGGGCCGCGGGATCCTGGGCAGTGGAGGCGCAGGCGGCCGACAGCGGAGTGGGCGGTGGTGCCCAGGGGCCGGCGGCCAGGGGTCGCGGAGCCGCGGCTGGCGCCCGGGCGGCCGCGGGCGGCGCGCGGGACGCGGCCGTGCCGGCGGGCGCAGCGGGCCGGCAAAGATACGGCCGTGGGTGGCGGGGCTAGCGCTGGCGAGGGCGTTGGGGGCGGCCAGCGGTGGAGGCGAGGGCATCAGGGGCGGCGGGCCGGCGGAGATACGGCCGCGGGTGGCGGGGCCGGCGCTGGCAAGGGCGTCGGGGGCGGCCGGCGGCTGAGGCGAGGGCATCGGGGGTTGGTGCGTCTGTCGGCTTCGGGGGTGACGGCATGGCGGCGTCGGGAGTGGCGGCCAGGATGGTGCGGCAGCATGCGTGGGGTGGCGGCCGGGGGTTAACGAGTGCGTGGGAATTAAGGTTCGAACGGGGTGCCTACGCGGCCCTAAAGGCACCCCATTTTTTGTCGGCCGCCAGGTGACCCACCAAAAATGTGATTTTCGTCAGCCCCCCTGGCGGTCCACAAAAAAGAGCAGCTCCCGGGCCAAATTTTTTCGTCGGCCTATGACAGACCCACGAAAAAACGTTTTTTTCGTGGGCTACCTTCCTGGCCCACGAAAAAAGCTCATGTTTTTCGTCGGTTTGGCGGCCCACGAAAATTCTTGTAGTTTTTACGTGGGCCGGCCCACGAAAAAATTTAGGCCCACGAAAATTTATGCTTTTCCTGTAGTGGATGGTTACATAATGTTTTTGAGTGGTGACATATAATTCGGATTGATATGCCAATCGACTCAAAGGGTACTTCTTATAATGCTTCTATTCGAAAGATGTATGTCTATGTTTCCATACCATAACATAGTTGGCACATATTTTGCGTGCAGTCTTAACACTAGCCACGTTGTTATGCAAATGATGTTGTGGTGGGACAGTGGTCTAAAAATGCAACCATGTATGGTGAATATACTATTTTTGTTGCATGGACAAATCTTCTTGCATTTATAACAAATAGCATTGACAAAATATTCATCCCCTAATGCCTACTGTTGCACGGTATGGCAAGACCCTACGGCATAATTTCATGCCGATTTATTATGCCTAAAAATGTTAGACATATCTTACCCTCAGCAAAGAAAAAAATTAGATAGGTACATATTTGCGAGGATATTTATTCAGGCTTGGATTATTTGTATATCTAAGTTTGTGGATGAAGTTCCTAGAATATGTCATTTTGTTTAGTCATGTGATAATGTTATGTATATTATGGGATCAACATCTTCCATTGGATGTGACTATTGTTTGTCAAGTGCAAAAAAGCCATCAATTAGATCATCCACTGTTATTTTGCAACACTATTTTGTGACAAATTTTAAGCTATCATAGCAATGCATATACTAGTTAGTCATTAAACCCGAAAGGATAGGGGTGCAACTCACCGTTGCTTTCTGACACAATATTTTAAATGATGTTTTACCATATTGTTGCACCAATTTCATTGAACCTCTATCTGTATTGGGCGTTTCTATATATCTAAATCAATATATGGAAACACAACTCAAATTAAAGTAACCATCAGCTGCTGCTAATCGCATTATGATCAGTGCACACTCAGTGCACACTCAGGTTTATGTTGCTTTGTGGGCCTAAATGGCTTTTCGTTTAATATAGTCTCAAAGTTACATTATAC
The DNA here is from genome assembly GCF_016808335.1 of Panicum virgatum. Taxonomy (NCBI): domain Eukaryota; kingdom Viridiplantae; phylum Streptophyta; class Magnoliopsida; order Poales; family Poaceae; genus Panicum; species Panicum virgatum. Next base: position 55,818,115 of record NC_053143.1, on the reverse strand, counting down.
ATAATCAAGCTAAAATTACTTTCATGGTATAATTTTCATTTGAGTGTGTCCACCTCCTGCTACTATTTAGCAAATAACTAAGAGGATTGCATTTTTCCTCTACTAATTGGAAAGGGACTCGTTGACAAGAAAGTTTGTCCCAACATGCCAAGTTTTATCCAAACCACTTTTTTTGTGCCAGAAATTTTTTCCATTTCTCTGGAGCCTTGCTCTTGCGGTTTAAGTGCTGATCTCACATGTGATGTGAGTGCGGCAGCAGGCAAAGAGCGATGGTGTGGTCAACCAAACAACATATGGGTTGGGCTGGGTTGTAGATAATCTAGCAACCAAACACATGCCCGTTGCATAGGTTGAGCACGGTTACGGGTGCCCTGGGTCCTATGTACAAGTTTTGACGATCTGGATAAAATGAATATTCGAGTTTCTGAAATTGACATGCATGGGCGAGAGAAAAGGCTTACTGTACTGACGATCTCAGCATGTAGACTGGAAACCGAACTCCAATTTATTGTTACTTCACTGGTCCAAACTGTAAAATCGACATAATTTGCATCATCAAGACTAAGCAGGGTAATCCAAAACCACAAAATCAAGAATTAATCAAATCAACTTTGACACATAAGAGCAGTAATGCTATCTGATGGGAACTTGTAGATCACATCAAAATGGTAATAGTACTCTACATAAGCTTCTACCATAGCAGTGTGCACACTTTCAAGAGACATATTTTTAACGAATTTTTTTCTTGCGCTTTGAAAGCCAATCCGGTCAAACAAGGAGAAAAGAGCGGTAAGCAGTTCTGAATTTTTTGAACCATGAAAATAGAAGTTCTAGACAGGTAAGTTCTAAGTATGTTAACACCGAAAAGGCGCTACACTGATAAAACAGTGACACGTTCCGAATAAAATGAATTGGAGTTCCTTGCATAAACAAGTATTATGATCTGACCTTATAAAGGAAACCATGCATCACTTGAGTGTTTGTTTGCTCTGTTCTGCAATATGATGGACATCAAGAAATTAATACATTACTTAATTAACGAAAAGATGAACATTGAGGCACTCTTTTCCTACAACTTTAAAAAATTACCCAACGTAAAATAAAATACAGTAGAATCAAATCATCACACCAACAACCTGCCAGCACGTCCACTCAGTTGAACCAAGAATTGGCACCAAGAGTTCGTGCGGCAGATACGTCCTAGAGTGAAATTGAAAAAGATTTCATGCGACTGTCCTCTCAGGTTGAAAAGTCCTATTCATGTACCTAGATTTTTTTTGCCGTTACAAAAAGTCTAATCTACTTGGTATAAATTACTTGGCCCTATAGACAAGGCTACCTAAATTCAGATCATGCAGCCCGGCCGGAACGCTAGTTTTTCATGCCAAGTCCTCAAATACAGATGAATAATAACCTCATGTAAATTTAGATAATGCATCTTCTTACCTGGTTGTGGAGAATGGAGATAATGATGTTGGACGTGGACAAGGATGGCCGGCGCGTGGAGGTGATCCACGTGGAGGACTGTGGCCGGCGGAGGCGATCCACAGCGGTGAGGAGGACGGCTCGCCGGTTTCCGATCCAGTTGGGTCGGGGGCGCCACGGGCCGGGGTTGGGGCGATGTGCAGCCGCCGGCGTGGAGGCGGTCCGGAATGAGGACGAGGGCTTGCTGGCGATCGGCGTGGCTGGGGGGAGGTGTGGGGGGTGGTCTCCCCTGGCTCCTCATGGCGAGGATTCAAGATGTGGGCCATTAGAGGGACTAAAGAGGTCGGGCGGTTGATTTCATGGGCCGGACGACCGATTTAGGCACAAAGGTGGTGACGGCAAGGAGAACTTGGCAATCAAGGCAAAGTAGTCGTGATTTAGGAAAGCACTGAAGCGTGCTTGACTCGGATTCGAACTCCGGATCATGCAGGACTCGAAGGAAGGAAAGATATGCTTGCAGATTCTATGCGATCTGTTGTAATCAAAACCGACTAGGAGATTTAGAAGGAAACCTGACTTGTAACCCAAGAACCCGTCATCCTATATAAGGCGGGTGAGGGGCCCCTACATCTCTCTCTAATTCCTCTCTCGCACCATCACGTACCAAAGCCCTAGCGCTCATTGTAACCTCAAACTCGCAGCAAATACAATATCGCCACAAACAGGAGGTAGGGTGTTACGCTTTCCGGCGGCCAGAACCTATATAAACCTCGTGTCTTGTTGCGTTCCGTGCAAACCATCAAGCTACGGTCAATTTCGCCGACCACCAAAAGCACTACATGAGGCATCCCGTGGTGCACTGCCGGTACAAAACCCCGACAGTTGGTGCGCCAGGTAGGGGGCGACGACATCGACACCAAGTTAACTCCATGGCCAACCTCTTCAACAACGCCCTCAACTTTGCTCCCAGCGAGATGATCTGTTTTGGATCTATCTCGTTCATCTCGAACCCGACTCAACAACAGCCTTCGGCGACCCCTGTGGCGAGATCTATCTCGACTGCGGCCCTGCTCCAGTTGACAACTGCGTCGGCACCTGCTACGCCGACTCGTCCTCGAGTCCTGGCGCCTGGATCCATCGTCAGGACTGCTCCTGCCTCACCTGCCTCACCGCACAGGGGCCCACCGAGGACAGCTTCGGGCCAACCTGGCTCGGGCCCACGACGACCTGCTTCAACATCTACCGCGACCTCGCCGACTCGACGCACGCCGCTTCCCACCTCCCCGACCTCGTTCTGGACTCTGATCTGTCAGGAGGGAGAGGCACAGTGGGCTGGCCGCGTCCACAATGGATCAGGTTCGCATTGGCCCACCTTGACTCCAACTCTCGGCGGATCTACCTCAACCTTGCCTCCCTCATCGGGTAGCTTGCCGTCCTTGGCACGACACTCTTCATCATCCACTCCCTCAGCCACCTCTTTCTCAAGAGGGCGGCGAGGAGCACATCAGTCGGGCACCCCCCCGGAGTAGAGTCCTCGCCAAGACACCCGTCCCAGGGCACTGCAGGCACCAGCTCCAGTGACCCTTCTGGCTTGGGCAGCCACTCCCTCACCTTCAATGAAGGGCAGGAGGCACCCCGATTCAGACTGTAGAGAGGGTCGGGCTGCGTCCCGGATCCCTCACGGGCTTCGTAACGCTGCTGCAACGTACTAGGGGCTTTTCTCCCGTGCCTCGACTCCCCTCAAAGATGACGAGTGTGCACGGGAAATGCCCGCACTAGAACCACGGTCCGCACCACTCGTGGACGACGACGTCTTCAACGCGGCTGAGGAACTGAAACGAACATGGCACCATTTATGCCATTTCGAGTGTTTTTGGTGATCGATTAACAACACAATCAATGGGATTAATACTTTTGTTAAGTGAACATTTCTAGATCCCAGGGATGAAGTAAATAGGCGTAGCAAGGCCCGAAGGACCGCCCCTACGGTGGTTCCGCTAACCAAGTCCAAAGGAATTGAAGAGACCGTGAAGAGACCGTGACGAAATCCAAGTCAAAGAAATCAAGACAAAGATACTTCAGTAGCACCGGAAGAACCGATGCTATAGGCATCGGTGCATCCGATGGTTGTCGGATGATCCGATGGCCTAACTTTTGATGCAAGCCTGTGAGGCACCGGTTGAACCGACGGATCCACGAAAGGCATCGGTGCATTAGGCATACTATGTTATAGAGACGATGTAAAGTGCCCAGAAGAAGATTCTTCAGCACCGGATGAACCGGTGATGCATCGGAGCAAAACATCGGTGTAATGACGTTAGCAAACAGTGCGTCAGAAGCTCAACAGCTACTTCGGGTCTGAGAGTGACCGGATGAACCGACGCTACCCCATGCAGAGGCATCGGTTCATTCGATGGTACGCAGATTTCTGCTGACCGTTGGAGCAACAGCTACAAGACTTGGTGGCCTATATATATGGCATCCCCCGGCCATTTGAAGTTTGCTGGAGTTGCTGGACATCCCACACACACCCAAGAACATCTCCAAGCCATACAAGAGCATCAAGATCATATCCTTAGCTCTTAGCACACTTTGAGAGTGTTGTGTAAAGGATTAGCTCTTAGTGAGTGAGATTGCAAGCCTTCTTTCCAACGCATCAAGAATCATGAATTTTGGAGATCGGTGTGAAGAGTTATGGTAAAATCTTTTGTTTCTCTCTAGTTTTTTTAAAACCACCTTAGATAGAATTTCTATACCCAACACTCTCTCTTCAAAATTTTTGTTTTAAGCAAAAAAAAGGAAACTCATAAACCTGCTTCTAAAACCTTGTTAGCTTGGTTGCTTGGTCCTTTTCGATAAATAACTTTTTCATTGACAAAATCCTCACTCCTTATGAAGTGTCGCGAAGGCTTTTTGTCACTCTTAGCAATTGTTTTTGAATAAGCTAGCTACGGAACAACATCAAAATGTCCTTTCAACCTTGCTAACACTTGTTTTTGCTAACTTTGCATTTGCACTTTGCATCCATTCCATTGTTCATGCCCTCATTTTGCTAGCTTGGTCTTAATCTTATTGATATATGCTTTCCTATCCATGTAATGCTTATCATGATAGCATTTACCTTTTGCAATCTTGTGTAAACGTGGTGTTTAAACTTGTTTGCGGACCTCCATCTTTAAGCTCTTTTGACCAAGATAGCAATCCATTTTCCTCTCATTTGCATACACACCTCCCACTTGCATTCACATACACCCATTAGGTTTAATTTTCACAAGATTAACTATGCCACAAGTTAAGTATCTTAGGGGATGTTTTTGGTTTGTTGGCAATTGTTTCTACTCCCATCTGTCACCTTGGGGGTAGATTGTGCACTTGAATTGTTTTGCAGGCATGACAAAGCGTTCCCATGAATTCGTGATCAAAGAAGAAATCAAATTCGTCAACATCTCCAAAGTTCGAGAGCAAGCCCCGCTATTTTCATCAAATTTTGCACATGGATAGAGATGTACAAGGAAGAAAAAGTTGATATTCAGAAGCTCCATGAAATTCCCGTTCCAACGCATCCAAGATCAATGAATTTGAAGACCCGTATAAGGAGATATGGCAAGAACATTGGACGTTGCGCGTTCTGAAATTCGTCGGGACAGATTGCATCGCTGCGATGAAATGGACATAACTCTCTTGTTCGGAATCAATTTTGGGCAAATGAGGACTCGTTGGAAAGGAAAATTTGTGCACTTCGCAATGGAGCAATGTTTCAGTATATGTTCTGTTCTAGAAATTGAAAGAAAAATTCGTGAAGATGAGGTAGCAATGGGACAACGAGGAATTGTAGGAGGCGACGACGATGTGAAGCAATGATTGGGACCATGACTTAGTACAAGAAGAAGTTGAAGGAAATTGAGGCAACATAGGTGAAAATACATTGAAGATGATATTCATACACATGAGGGAAGGACTTCAAGAATTGCAAGATGGTCCATCTTCTCCTTCCACGCCTAGCATCATGCTAAGCACGGGGGAGGATTTCGTGGACAAGGAAGAAAGATCTCATGGAGTAAGATAATCACGGTTGCCACAAGATGCTCATGATTCTTCTTCCATGCTTAGCACAAAGCTTAAGTATGGGGGAGGCTGCGCTACACTTAACTGCGAGCATCGAGAAGGACGGTAATTCTTCCTCAACTCTCTCTTTTTCTAATGCTTGTACATATATGCCTTCAACCATAGATGCAACCTTTGTATATCTCTCCCTATAATAACATGGCTACTAGGAGTACAACCTAGATTTGTTTTTGTTTTCAATGAATGATAACCACCATCACCTTGAGCTCACCACGATGATATTCTTATATTCTCTTGCTTATGGAAAAGTGATGAAAGTTGCTGCTTTGTTTTACCTACGCTATGTTGTATATGACTTGACCATTTGCTCTAAATTAAATGGAATTAAAATGATTAAATACCGGCTCTTTTATTTGTGGAGGTTAAATGACTAAATTCTAGACCCACATATTCTATGTTGCTCTTTGTTTAAGTCTACCGATGACCTTACACCTTGTGTTGTTTTATTTGAAAACTTAATTCCTACATAATTGTAGACATGTATGCCAAGGCTTGTTGGCTCTGCTCGCGGGTTTGGTGAGCCTCCTCTCGAGCTTCGTGAGCCTCCTCTTGTGCATCGTCATCCCTGGACCGTCGAGAAGTCGCTGTAGAAGTACTCGACGATCCCACACGAGACAGAACGGTTGTAGTCAACAACCCCTGTGCCAAAGGCGTACCTACAAACAACGATTCCACTTGACTTGTTACTAGGATCTGAAAGGCGCATCAAACAAGCAATGGACCACATCAGAATCCAAGGGAGCAAACCTGCCATGTCTTCTACCCTCAAAGAATATATGGTTATGGCAACGATTGAGCTACATGCTTACCATGCGTCGCTGAAGTGCAAAGTGTCCATCTGCTCCGTACCTATGCCCCGGATCCTGCCCTCTATTGATTCGTTTTTCCTCTGACTTTTCAATCCACTCAGGTGTAGACCACCGCTTGGCCAACCACCTCCAAGCTTCTATGTCCTTCACAAGCCAGTCAACCTGGGTCTGGAGGTACTCTTCTTCCTTAAGGTATATCGTATTGGCTCCTTTCTTCTTGGTCATTTTCTCTCCTTTCATCGACTTATAGTAGTGGCAGACAGCCGTGATCCTTGCATTGTACAGTGAATCATTAATGACCTTCTTGGCAGCTTTGCAAAAATGCCTCTTCAGCGCCTTCATAGCTTCACGATCGTCTTGGTCTGTATCCGTGTAGAACCGGGTCTGCATATGAAACAAAACAAACTCAGATGAATTATTATGTACACGTAACAATGAAAATCACAATGTACGGCAACTCACCCAAAACACATGCTTACGATGCTTTCCGCGACATTACGCTCCTGGTGCATGAGATCGATATTGTGCGGCAGCATCAAAGCCTCAGCATAAGGCAGCTCCCAAAGTAAGGAAATGTGAGTCCAGTTGTGGAGCACGCCGTAACCATGAAACTTTTTGGTGCTCAGATCAGCCTTCAGATGTCTATGCCATGTCATTATCTCCTTTGCAGTCTTACGTTTTGATGGTAGCTTTGTGACTTTAACACCCTTTCGAAATGCAGTAGTCGACTGCCTTAACTTGTGCCTTGGAGGAAGCTCCCATCGAGTGCAGTCAAAGAAAGTGAATTTTCCACCATGCTTTAGCCTGTATGCATCTGAGTCATCCATACATATGGGACAAGAAAGACGGCCATTCACAGACCATCCAGCCCAATTGCCATAGGCCAATAGATCATGTACTGACCAGAGGTATGCGGCACACAGGTTAAATTCTTTCTTAGTGTAACTATCATACGCCTTCACCCCTGTCCACAATTGTTTGAGTTCTTCTATTAACGGGCGTAAGAAGACATTGAGATTCTTCCCTGGATGTTCAGGTCCTGGAATGACGAGCGCAAGAAATATGAATTCATCTTTAAGCACCATCTCAGGTGGAAGATTGTATGGCATGATGAAAACTGGCTAGCAAGAGTATGGGCTCGCAGAAGTACTGAAAGGTGTGAACCCATCCGTCACCAACCCAACACGGACACTCTTTGGTCTCTCGCAAACTCAGGATCGAACTCGTCCAGTGCCTTCCATGCATCGCCGTCTGCCGGATGCACCATTACATCCTCACTCTGGCTGCCACGTCTGCATTCTTTGTGCCACCCCATACTCTTAGCTATTTTCATAGAAAGGAACAGCCACTTCAGACGAGGGATGATGGGCATATACCGCAATTGCTTAGCCGGCACCGTTGTGTCCACGTTCTCCCCCCGCCTCATTTTTCACCTGAATGTACCTAGACTTCCCACGGTGCCTACATGTACTCAGTTTATCATCCTCCCTCCAAAATAGCATGCAGTTGCTAGGACAGACATCTATCTTTTCATATTTCATCCCAAGGCCTGCCATCATCTTCTTCGCGAAATATAAGTTTTTCGGCAGCTTATGATCATATGGGATAACCTCAGACACCAGTTTGACCATGTCATTGAAGCAACTGTTCGAAATGTTGTGATCTTATTTTATCGCCAGAAGCCTCGATACCGTATCAAGCATGGTCTTCTCGGTACCGGAATGCAGCTTCTCATCACCGGCTTCAAGCAGTCGATAGAATTCTTGCACCTCTGGCGGTGGTTGATTGTCCTCTTCTGGATCAAACTCAAACTCCATAGCAAGGTCATTCAGCATATCCATCATGCCATCACGGTTTTGCTGAGCCGGCTCTGAAATGCGATGGTGGGCTTGCTCTCCATGCTTATGCCATACAAGATAGTCAGACATAAACCCAAATCTACATAGGTGTTCCTCCATCACATGTCTGGTCTTGTACGACCCGTTCTTACAGTCAAGGCACGGACATGCTGTGACAGGACCTTTTGCCACCTTTAATGCTTGCTTCAGAAAATCCTCTGTGATTGCCTGCCATTCCCTGGAGTGTGCCCCATTCTTTCTCCATCCTTCATACATAGCCTTTCGATTGTCGCCCATTCTCGAGGCTAAAGCACCAACCAAAATTCATCATATAGTAGCGACACGTGGCTTAGGTGACAATAAAGAACCCTACTAGGAAAGGCCCTAAACCCACCCGAGAATGGAGGTGGCCTCATGCGATTCGTGACGTGCCCGATGATCCGAACGAAATTTCGGCAGCATAACCCCGCTGTTCTCCGAACGCATGCCTGTTCCTGGTGCGACGGAGAACAACTGGGTTATGCTGTCGAAATCTCGTTCGGATCATCGGACACGTACACGAATCACATGCGGCCACCCCCATTCTCCGGCTGTCCAAATACGTGGACAATCCCGGAACCACGCACATCACTAGTAATCCTATGTTTGGATTGAATGAAACTATACAATCCATGCATCCATAGATTCTGAAACTTCATTAGGTCCAAACACCACCACAAATGCGATGTGCTTGCTTCTGGAATAGGTGATGCCTAGGGTTAACTACTGGTTTGCGCATAAACCCTATACAACACAATGCATATACCAAACAATCGCATCTATAGTCCACTATCAAAGTCAAATTGACATCAAATTTATACCTTCATTGCAGCGGGGCCTGTTGGCGCTCCTTAACTACCCATTTTATCCCTTGTTTATCCTTGATAATGGCAGGAATTTAATATCAAAATCACTAACCGTCCTAACCCCGGCCTAATTATTGGTCATTTTCACATATATTTTGGAGGAACTCCGTTTTTGCAGGTTTTTGGCTTATTTTGGAGCATGAAATGACGAGGCCCGTGATCGAGCGCTAACACGGAGAAAGACGAAGGCCAAAGCCCAAAGGAAGGACCAAAGCCCATGTTGATTCGAAGCCCATTCATGCACATCCATCCTCCAAGAGAGCCCAAAGGACCAAGCCCACAAAGATGAGATCAAGATACTTTGGGATTAAGCAAAACAAATAAAGATTTAAGGAAGGATTCCCTATCCTATCCTTTCCTCGAAGATATCTCCAAGATAACGACGTCCAAAGGGGTGCAATCGTGAAGGACATAAACTCTAGAAGATGCGAGGAGTCTATACGCGAAAGATGAGACCGAGGCGGGCCCAAAAGAGGGTAGGCCGGTCGGCCTAGGCCCATGAGGCCGGCCGGCCTAGCCCGTTTCCGAGGCGGTTCGGCCTCCCCTTCGACTGGTGGCTTCCTCTACTTATAAATAGCTCGCACCTTATTCAACTCGCGGCATCCATCCACTCAGAACTCGACGAAAACCTAGGGCCAGGACCGGAGGAGGCTGACGGCCGCCGCGAGTCTTCGAGGGTACCTAGGAGATGGCTTAGGCCATCCCTAGCCACCATGGCCTCCCTGCGAGGTTGTGCCATGGTGGAGTTCAGGAGTCATCCCCAACATTCATCAGGGTATATACAGACACGATGGTGATATCAATCTACTCTTTATTCTAGTTGTCTCGACTTTGGTCTACTTCAATGCATGCTTTCTTTCTCATATGTGATGCATCCTTATGTTCATAGTAAGATCAGATCTATTCGTGGTGATTATTCTATATCTTGCGGATACGTTGAGGTAGCGTGTTTTAGCTAGTTGGTTGATTTCCCCGGTGTGGTGATAGCATGGTGGAGGGAAAAATTCTAGCGACGACATGATGTGGAATAGGATCGATGGCGAGTACCATGGGAGTCGTTGCGCGGCCACCAAGAGGAGGAGCTTCGAGTAAGAGCACTTGGTGGGTGTTTGGGGTAAAATTTTGGAAACCTTAGGCATTAACATGCACCTCTCACCGGCGACCTTGGGAAAATAGGCCGCTTGCGAGCTGCCTTTCTGAGAGATGATTTCGTGTACCTTTAGTTGAGATGCAATCTATGTTTTGATCACCTTTTTGACTAGAATTGTACCTAGAGACGATAGGCCCTAGCTCCTTGGTTGAGTTATCTCATCTACTGTTGTGGGTGTGATGAACACTTATGCTTCATTCATATCTATCAAGTGTTTAGTTTATATGCAATCTTTGCTTCATGTTTAGGATAGGTTCGATAGATTAGATGGTAAACCCTAGTCGGTTCGCTTCCAATCCACGGATGATAAACCTTGGGGAGTACTCTAAGGGAAAAGCTACCATGATCCGTGTGCTTGCGGTACATAAATTGGGGCTCTAAGGAGTGGCAACAAGCTTTTCTGGCGCCGTTACCGGGGATCGGCAACTCGAACCCTAGGGAGATCTATCTATCTTTTTGGACTAACCCTAATTTTATTATTGCATATATCCTATGTTTCTTGTTTGTGTCCATGAATGCAGGTAAAACCCTAGACACAAAGCGATTGAGAAGTTCTCAACGTCCATACTTTGACAAGTCCAATCTCACTCAAGCCAGTTGATGGCTACGTGAAGACCCGCTCTTTAGTGGTAGGTGCTAACTTTTGTTAGTGGCCCAGCATCCGCTATCGAGCCCACACTCAAAACAAGTAAAGATGAAAAAGATATGTCACCATGTCAATTTTGGCTAATGTCTCTTGGAGATTTCTTTGTCCAAGCCATAGGTGATGAACTATGCCCAAAAAGAAAATCGTGCGATCGGATCATCATCATCCCCAAAGTGCTGCTGTTGTGATGAGATTTTCGTACATGATCAGAGAAGTACCATGAGAGAAAATTGTATATTGTAAAGCTCCATCAAGCCTTCTTTCCAACGCATCAAGAATCGTGAATTTTGGAGATCGGTGTGAAGAGTTATGGTAAAATCTTTCCACGCTGCGCGTTCTGAAATGTCTTGGGATAGAGCGCAGTGCCGGAGTAAAACGACCATAACTTCTTCATCCGGAGTCCGTTTGGGATCAATGACCACTTGTTGAAAAGGTAATTTCATAAGGCTTTCCATGGAGTAGAATGTTGGTACATGTTCTATGCAGTATGATCAAGGAATTCAACGAAGAAGAGGCAGCAACAAACAAAGGAGAAAGTGATGACGATGTCGCAAGATGTTTGGAGGACCTTGTTTACAAAAGTTGATGATTTGAAGTTGACCAACGCTGGAGGCAACAAGATTAGAGGAACCATGATGCCACCCATCTTCTCCATGGGATGCTCAAGAAGCTTCTAGTCGAGTACAATCAAAGAAAGAGACCACTCTGATCATCAACACAAAGCACGGGAGCCTCCTTCGATCCCGACACCTTAGGCAAAGCAAGAACCATGGAGACAGACCATTGGAGCCATGCTACTCGCTGGTGAATCAATGGTGATGACATTGAAGCCAAGGATGCACAACAAAACGCTCTGAAGACCACAAGATCAAGATCATCGACATCTTCGGATCGATTCATAAGAAGTCATTGTTATCATCAATATTCTGCTCGACCTCAAAGAAAATTGCAGTATATTTTTGGATATTCAAAAGCCCCATGAAGTTCCGGTTCCAACGAATCAAAAATGAAGTCAATCGAAGTTTCCCACAAGAAGTTATAAACAAAACATCGAAGGTCGTGCACTCTGAAATTTTCTGGACAGCACGCAGCGCTAAAGTAAAATGGTCATAACTCTCTCGTTTGGACTCTGTTTAAAGTGAATGACCACTTGTTGGAAAGGTAATTACATAAAATTTTTAATAGAGCTATATTTTGGTATATGTTCTATTCTGGATGCAGGGGAAAATCCACGAAGGAGAGGCGAAGAGCAACGTGACGAGAACAAGGTGAAGGAGATAAGGATGACAACAATGAAGAGGAGCTTGGGCTGTGGTTTCATCAAGCATACATGATCGAATTCAGAAGCTCAGGACAAAATAAGGGCCTCAAGGATGTTGGCAAAGGAAGGCACGAGTGAAAACATTCAACGCATGAAGATGCTAAGAGCGAACCACGATGGATTACGAAAGGCGACATCAATACAAGCTGCATGGACAATTCGAATTCTCGCACGAAGGACCATGGCTTCACATCAATGATAAGGTATGTGAGAAAGTCAAGCTCTATGACTTTAAATGAAGCGCTTTGCGGGAGGCAGCCCATTCATTTTATTTATCTATTTATATATATTAATATGACCGTCTACATTGCACTCTTTAATCGAAATATCAAGTAACATTGTACCATTGCTCTAACAAAAACCACAACTTCATGTTGTTCTTTCTAAATGTTATTGAGGGAGTACTTTGTTATTTTATCTTGGGAAACTTGTAGACCTTTTTGTGTGCCTATTAGTGTTTTGAGTCTTTTTCTTTGTGTCTTTTTAGAGAGATTTATGAAGCATTGCACCATCCTTTGATTCTAAACTTGTGGCTAGTTAACTTAGGCTAACTTTTGTTTTGTTTTAGACCACCTCATCATGTCATATCATTTTGATCACCCACCCCATGTTGCATTGCATACCATATTGTTCGTCTCACCCTTGCATTGAATTGCATGTTGCATTTAAAAAAAAAACTTTTTCTAAACACATTGACTAGCCTCGCTTTTGAGATCCTAAAACCCTTAGGAAAACCACTCATAGAGCAATCCTAAAACCATAGGTTATGTTTTTCTTTCAAAAAAAAAATCTAACTTTTGTTTCTCTCTAGTTTTTTTAAAACCACCTTAGATAGAATTTCTATACCCAACACTCTCTCTTCAAAATTTTTGTTTTAAGCAAAAAAAAGGAAACTCATAAACCTACTTCTAAAACCTTGTTAGCTCGGTTGCTTGGTCCTTTTCGATAAATAACCTTTTCATTGACAAAATCCTCACTCCTTATGAAGTGTCGCAAAGGCTTTTTGTCACTCTTAGCAATTGTTTTTGAATAAGCTAGCTGCGGAACAACATCGAAATGTCCTTTCAACCTTGCTAACACTTATTTTTGCTAACTTTGCATTTGCACTTTGCATCCATTCCATTGTTCATGCCCTCATTTTGCTAGCTTGGTCTTAATCTTATTGATATATGCTTTCCTATCCATGTAATGCTTATCATGATAGCATTTACCTTTTGCAATCTTGTGTAAACGTGGTGTTTAAACTTGTTTGCGGACCTCCATCTTTAAGCTTTTTTGACCAAGATAGCAATCCATTTTCCTCTCATTTGCATACACACACCTCCCACTTGCATTCACATACACCCATTAGGTTTAATTTTCACAAGATTAACTATGCCACAAGTTAAGTATCTTAGGGGATGTTTTTGGTTTGTTGGCAATTGTTTCTACTCCCATCTGTCACCTTGGGGGTAGATTGTGCACTTGAATTGTTTTGCAGGCATGACAAAGCGTTCCCATGAATTCGTGATCAAAGAAGAAATCAAATTTGTCAACATCTCCAAAGTTCGAGAGCAAGCCCCGCTATTTTCATCAAATTTTGCACATGGATAGAGATGTACAAGGAAGAAAAAGTTGATATTCAGAAGCTCCATGAAATTCCCGTTCCAACACATCCAAGATCAATGAATTTGAAGACCCGTATAAGGAGATATGGCAAGAACATTGGACGTTGCGCGTTCTGAAATTCGTCGGGACAGATTGCATCGCTGCGATGAAATGGACATAACTCTCTTGTTCGGAATCAATTTTGGGCAAATGAGGACTCGTTGGAAAGGAAAATTTGTGCACTTCGCAATGGAGCAATGTTTCAGTATATGTTCTGTTCTAGAAATTGAAAGAAAAATTCGTGAAGATGAGGTAGCAATGGGACAACGAGGAATTGTAGGAGGCGACGACGATGTGAAGCAATGATTGGGACCATGACTTAGTACAAGAAGAAGTTGAAGGAAATTGAGGCAACATAGGTGAAAATACATTGAAGATGATATTCATACACATGAGGGAAGGACTTCAAGAATTGCAAGATGGTCCATCTTCTCCTTCCACGCCTAGCATCATACTAAGCATGGGGGAGGATTTCGTGGACAAGGAAGAAAGATCTCATGGAGTAAGATAATCACGGTTGCCACAAGATGCTCATGATTCTTCTTCCATGCTTAGCACAAAGCTTAAGTATGGGGGAGGCTGCGCTACACTTAACTGCGAGCATCGAGAAGGACGGTAATTCTTCCTCAACTCTCTCTTTTTCTAATGCTTGTACATATATGCCTTCAACCATAGATGCAACCTTTGTATATCTCTCCCTATAATAACATGGCTACTAGGAGTACAACCTAGATTTGTTTTTGTTTTCAATGAATGATAACCACCATCACCTTGAGCTCACCACGATGATATTCTTATATTCTCTTGCTTATGGAAAAGTGATGAAAGTTGCTGCTTTGTTTTACCTACGCTATGTTGTATATGACTTGACCATTTGCTCTAAATTAAATGGAATTAAAATGATTAAATACCGGCTCTTTTATTTGTGGAGGTTAAATGACTAAATTCTAGACCCACATATTCTATGTTGCTCTTTGTTTAAGTCTACCGATGACCTTACACCTTGTGTTGTTTTATTTGAAAACTTAATTCCTATGCTATCTACATTTGTGAATCTCTTGCAAAGTTCTACCTACCAAAGCCTATACATACATATTCTTTCATGATGAAACCTTTAGATTGCAAACTTATATTTTGATGAGTTGGATTAAGATTGATTTCTTTGGTATGAGACTAAGAAGCTGGTCATTCTGTTTTTTTTGTGTAACCTTCTTTTTGCTAGCCTATTTATCCATGCATTGTGAGTTTCTACTTCGGGAATTTTGCAAACCTCTCTGGATATCCACCCTAAACAAAAAAAATCTTTTTGTGATTACCTCCTTAACCACAACCCAATTTGAGTATGGATTATTATTTCAACGGAATCAAAAGAATCAAGGGCACCATATAAAGAAAAGTTTTGGGAGACAAGGCTCCCCAGAGATTAAAGAGGTTCTACGAAGAAGAAGGTGAATTTGAGATACTTACCCTAGCTAGTTGGTTCTCCCACTATTCATACTCGAGGACGAGCATTCGTTCAAGCATGGGGGGATGGCTGGGTAAGTATTCAATGTTATCAAAAGTTCTAAGGAGCAAAAAGAAAGAAAAAAAGAAAGAAAGAGAAAAGAAAAGAAAAATGAAAGAAAAAAGAGAAGAATAAAATGCTCCTTAGCTCTTTTTGGCTTCATTAATTTTCCAAGTTACTTTTAAGAACTATTCCATACTCAAATCTTCCAACCATGTGCAATCCGATAACAAGAACTTCATTTGTGTCTCGGGGTCATCCATTTGCCACTTGCACATGTCCACCTATCTAAATGTGTGTGTTTCATCTTTCTCCCTCTCCAACATTATTTTCCAATGGCCTTTTTGACTAGTCTCGATAATTCCATTAGATCTCTCTCTTAGTTTGATAATATTTGAAGTATAATGTTTTGCTAGGATTGTTTTTACCTACCAAGGTCCATATAAGCCTTCCACTTTTATACATGAGTAGAATAGGTTGAAGACAATCTAATGTAGGCTTGAGTGACTTGATGAGATGAGTATTTCCATGATCTTTTGCAAGAGAACCTCACTTATGTTTGATATGCATTCTTTTGAAAACTCTTCACGATGAAACAAAGTAAAGGTTAGAAGTTCACTTAAGTTTGAGAGCATTGCATTTATTTATTATTGTGGCTTGTTCTTTAATTGCTAGTCTATCTTCCATAATGAAAAATTAGCCGGTCACAACATGAACTTAAATGCTAAATACTTGAGAGAGCAATATGTCTTGTTATGTACGACTAAGTGCAGAGAGGACATTGAGGGGCAACGCTGATTTCTTTATAAGCAAAGCTCCTGGACTTACTCGAGGACGAGCAAGGTTTAAGCATGGGGGGAATGTTGGCGCTCCTTAAGTACCCATTTTATCCCTTGTTTATCCTTGATAATGGCATGAATTTAATATCAAAATCACTAACTGTCCTAACCCCGGCCTAATTATTGGTCATTTTCACATATATTTTGGAGGAACTTCGTTTTTGCAGGTTTTTGGCCTATTTTGGAGCATGAAATGACGAGGCCCGTGATCGAGCGCTAACACGGAGAAAGACGAAGGCCGAAGCCCAAAGGAAGGACCAGAGCCCATGTTGATTCGAAGCCCATTCATGCACATCCATCCTCCAAGAGAGCCCAATGGACCAAGCCCACAAAGATGAGATCAAGATACTTTGGGATTAAGCAAAGCAAATAAAGATTTAAGGAAGGATTCCCTATCCTATCCTTTCCTCGAAGATATCTCCAAGATAACGACATCCAAAGGGGTGCAATCGTGAAGGACATAAACTCTAGAAGATGCGAGGAGTCTACACGCGAAAAATGAGACCAAGGCGGGCCCGAAAGAGGGTAGGCCGGCCGGCCTAGGCCCATGAGGCCGGTCGGTCTAGCCTGTTTCCGAGGCGGTTCGGCCTCCCCTTCGACCGGTGGCTTCCTCGGCTTATAAATAGCTCGCACCTTATTCAACTCGCGGCATCCATCCACCCAGAACTCGACGAAAACCTAGGGCCAAGACCAGAGGAGGCTGACGGCCGCCGCGAGTCTTCGAGAGTACCTAGGAGATGGCTTAGGCCACCACTAGCCGCCATGGCCTCCCTGCGAGGTTGTGCCATGGTGGAGTTCAGGAGTTATCCCCAACATTCGTCGGGGTATGTACACACACGATGGCGATATCAATCTACTCTTTATTCTAGTTGTCTCGACTTTGGTCTACTTCAATGCATGCTTTCTTTCTCATATGTGATGCATCCTTGTGTTCATAGTAAGATCAGATCTATTTGTGGTGATTAGTCTATATCTTGCGGATACTTTGAGGTAGCGTGTTTTAGCTAGTTGGTTGATTACCCTGGTGTGGTGACAGCATGGCGGAGGGAAAAATTCTAGCAACGACATGATGTGGAATAGGATCGATGGCGAGTACCATGGGCGTCGTTGCGCGGCCACCAAGAGGAGGAGCTTCGATTAAGAGCACTTGGTGTGCGTTTGGGGTAAAACTTTGGGAAATCTTAGGCTTTAACATGCACCTCGCACCGGCGACCTTTGGAAAGTAGGCTGCTTGCGAGCCGCCTTTTCTGAGAGATGATTTCGTGTACCTTTAGTTGAGATGCAATCTATGTTTTGATCACCTTTTTGACTAGAACTGTACCTAGAGACGATAGGCCCTAACTCCTTGGTTGAGTTATCTCATCTACGGTTGTGGGTGTGATGAATACTTATGCTTCATTCATATCTATCAAGTGTTCAGTTTATATGCAATCTTCGCTTCATGTTTAGGATAGGTTCGATAGATTAGATGGTAAACCATAGTCGGTTCGCTTCCGATCCACGGATGATAAACCTTGGGGGAGTACTCTAAGGGAAAAGCTCCCACGATCCGTGTGCTTGCGGTACATAAATTGGGGCTCTAAGGAGTGTCAACAGGGCCGAAGGCGCCCAGGGCAGGGGCAGGCGGCCGGTGGCATCAGGGCGGCCCGTGGGCGGCAGGGGCGTCGGGGCCGCGGGATCCTGGGCAGTGGAGGCACAGGCGGCCGACAGCGGAGTGGGCGGTGGTGCCCAGGGGCCGGCGGCCAGGGGTCGCAGAGCCGCGGCTGGCGCCCGGGCGGCGCGCGGGACGCGGCCGTGCCGGCGGGAGCGGCGGGCCGGCAGAGATACGGCTGCGGGTGGCGGGGCTAGCGCTGGCGAGGGCGTTGGGGGCGGCCGGCGGTGGAGGCGAGGGCATCGGGGGTGGCGGGCCGGCGGAGATACGGCCGCGGGTGGCGGGGCCGGTGCTGGCGAGGGCGTCGGGGGCAGCCGGCGGCTGAGGCGAGGGCATCGGTTGTTGGTGCGTCTGTCGGCTTCGGGGGTGACGGCACGGCGGCGTCGGGAGTGGCGGCCAGGATGGTGCGGCAGCGTGTGTGGGGTGGCGGCCGGGGGTTAACGAGTGCGTGGGAATTAAGGTTCGAACGGGGTGCCTAGGCGGCCCTAAAGGCACCCCATTTTTTGTCGGCCGCCAGGTGACCCACCAAAAATGTGATTTTCGTCGGCCCCCCTGGCGGTCCACAAAAAAGAGCAGCTCCCGGGCCAAATTTTTTCGTCGGCCTGTGACAGACCCACGAAAAAACGTTTTTTTCGTGGGCTACCTTCCTGGCCCACGAAAAAAGCTCATGTTTTTCGTCGGTTTGGCGGCCCACGAAAATTCTTGTAGTTTTTACGTGGGCCGGCCCACGAAAAAATTTAGGCCCACGAAAATTTATGCTTTTCCTGTAGTGGATGGTTACATAATGTTTTTGAGTGGTGACATATAATTCGGATTGATATGCCAATCGACTCAAAGGGTACTTCTTATAATGCTTCTATTCGAAAGATGTATGTCTATGTTTCCATACCATAACATAGTTGGCACATATTTTGCGTGCAGTCTTAACACTAGCCACGTTGTTATGCAAATGATGTTGTGGTGGGACAGTGGTCTAAAAATGCAACCATGTATGGTGAGTATACTATTTTTGTTGCATGGACAAATCTTCTTGCATTTATAACAAATAGCATTGACAAAATATTCATCCCCTAATGCCTACTGTTGCACGGTATGGCAAGACCCTACGGCATAATTTCATGCCGATTTATTATGCCTAAAAATGTTAGACATATCTTACCCTCAGCAAAGAAAAAAATTAGATAGGTACATATTTGCGAGGATATTTATTCAGGCTTGGATTATTTGTATATCTAAGTTTGTGGATGAAGTTCCTAGAATATGTCATTTTGTTTAGTCATGTGATAATGTTATGTATATTATGGGATCAACATCTTCCATTGGATGTGACTATTGTTTGTCAAGTGCAAAAAAGCCATCAATTAGATCATCCACTGTTATTTTGCAACACTATTTTGTGACAAATTTTAAGCTATCATAGCAATGCATATACTAGTTAGTCATTAAACCCGAAAGGATAGGGGTGCAACTCACCGTTGCTTTCTGACACAATATTTTAAATGATGTTTTACCATATTGTTGCACCAATTTCATTGAACCTCTATCTGTATTGGGCGTTTCTATATATCTAAATCAATATATGGAAACACAACTCAAATTAAAGTAACCATCAGCTGCTGCTAATCGCATTATGATCAGTGCACACTCAGTGCACACTCAGGTTTATGTTGCTTTGTGGGCCTAAATGGCTTTTCGTTTAATATAGTCTCAAAGTTACATTATACATAATCAAGCTAAAATTACTTTCATGGTATAATTTTCATTTGAGTGTGTCCACCTCCTGCTACTATTTAGCAAATAACTAAGAGGATTGCATTTTTCCTCTACTAATTGGAAAGGGACTCGTTGACAAGAAAGTTTGTCCCAACATGCCAAGTTTTATCCAAACCACTTTTTTTGTGCCAGAAAATTTTTCCATTTCTCTGGAGCCTTGCTCTTGCGGTTTAAGTGCTGATCTCACATGTGATGTGAGTGCGGCAGCAGGCAAAGAGCGATGGTGTGGTCAACCAAACAACATATGGGTTGGGCTGGGTTGTAGATAATCTAGCAACCAAACACATGCCCGTTGCATAGGTTGAGCACGGTTACGGGTGCCCTGGGTCCTATGTACAAGTTTTGACGATCTGGATAAAATGAATATTCGAGTTTCTGAAATTGACATGCATGGGCGAGAGAAAAGGCTTACTGTACTGACGATCTCAGCATGTAGACTGGAAACCGAACTCCAATTTATTGTTACTTCACTGGTCCAAACTGTAAAATCGACATAATTTGCATCATCAAGACTAAGCAGGGTAATCCAAAACCACAAAATCAAGAATTAATCAAATCAACTTTGACACATAAGAGCAGTAATGCTATCTGATGGGAACTTGTAGATCACATCAAAATGGTAATAGTACTCTACATAAGCTTCTACCATAGCAGTGTGCACACTTTCAAGAGACATATTTTTAACGAATTTTTTTCTTGCGCTTTGAAAGCCAATCCGGTCAAACAAGGAGAAAAGAGCGGTAAGCAGTTCTGAATTTTTTGAACCATGAAAATAGAAGTTCTAGACAGGTAAGTTCTAAGTATGTTAACACCGAAAAGGCGCTACACTGATAAAACAGTGACACGTTCCGAATAAAATGAATTGGAGTTCCTTGCATAAACAAGTATTATGATCTGACCTTATAAAGGAAACCATGCATCACTTGAGTGTTTGTTAGCTCTGTTCTGCAATATGATGGACATCAAGAAATTAATACATTACTTAATTAACGAAAAGATGAACATTGAGGCACTCTTTTCCTACAACTTTAAAAAATTACCCAATGTAAAATAAAATACAGTAGAATCAAATCATCACACCAACAACCTGCCAGCACGTCCACTCAGTTGAACCAAGAATTGGCACCAAGAGTTCGTGCGGCAGATACGTCCTAGAGTGAAATTGAAAAAGATTTCATGCGACTGTCCTCTCAGGTTGAAAAGTCCTATTCATGTACCTAGATTTTTTTTGTCGTTACAAAAAGTCTAATCTACTTGGTATAAATTACTTGGCCCTATAGACAAGGCTACCTAAATTCAGATCATGCAGCCCGGCCGGAACGCTAGTTTTTCATGCTAAGTCCTCAAATACAGATGAATAATAACCTCATGTAAATTTAGATAATGCATCTTCTTACCTGGTTGTGGAGAATGGAGATAATGATGTTGGACGTGGACAAGGATGGCCGGCGCGTGGAGGTGATCCACGTGGAGGACTGTGGCCGGCGGAGGCGATCCACAGCGGTGAGGAGGATGGCTCGCCGGTTTCCGATCCAGTTGGGTCGGGGGCGCCACGGGCCGGGGTTGGGGCGATGTGCAGCCGCCGGCGTGGAGGCGGTCCGGGATGAGGACGAGGGCTTGCTGGCGATCGGCGTGGCTTGGGGGAGGTGTGGGGGGTGGTCTCCCCTGGCTCCTCATGGCGAGGATTCAAGATGTGGGCCATTAGAGGGACCAAAGAGGTCGGGCGGTTGATTTCATGGGCCGGACGACCGATTTAGGCACAAAGGTGGTGACGGCAAGGAGAACTTGGCAATCAAGGCAAAGTAGTCCTGATTTAGGAAAGCACTGAAGCGTGCTTGACTCGGATTCGAACTCCGGATCATGCAGGGCTCGAAGGAAGGAAAGATATGCTTGCAGATTCTATGCGATCTGTTGTAATCAAAACCGACTAGGAGATTTAGAAGGAAACCTGACTTGTAACCCAAGAACCCGTCATCCTATATAAGGCGGGTGAGGGGCCC
The DNA here is from genome assembly GCF_016808335.1 of Panicum virgatum. NCBI lineage: Eukaryota > Viridiplantae > Streptophyta > Magnoliopsida > Poales > Poaceae > Panicum > Panicum virgatum. The sequence goes on along the minus strand of NC_053143.1, from coordinate 55,796,482 downwards.
CTACATCTCTCTCTAATTCCTCTCTCGCACCATCACGTACCAAAGCCCTAGCACTCATTGTAACCTCAAACTCCTAGCAAATACAATATCGCCACAAACAGGAGGTAGGGTGTTACGCTTTCCGGCGGCCAGAACCTATATAAACCTCGTGTCTTGTTGCGTTCCGTGCAAACCATCAAGCTACGGTCAATTTCGCCGACCACCAAAAGCACTACATGAGGCATCCCGTGGTGCACTGCCGGTACAAAACCCCGACAGTTGGTGCGCCAGGTAGGGGGCGACGACATCGACACCAAGTTAACTCCATGGCCAACCTCTTCAACAACGCCCTCAACTTCGCTCCCGGCGAGATGATCTGTTTTGGATCTATCTCGTTCATCTCGAACCCGACTCAACAACAGCCTTCGGCGACCCCTGTGGCGAGATCTATCTCGACTGCGGCCCTGCTCCAGTCGACAACTGCGTCGGCACCTGCTACGCCGACTCGTCCTCGAGTCCTGGCGCCTGGATCCATCGTCAGGACTGCTCCTGCCTCACCTGCCTCACCGCACATGGGCCCACCGAGGATAGCTTCGGGCCAACCTGGCTCGGGCCCACGACGACCTGCTTCAACATCTGCCGCGACCTCGCCGACTCGACGCACGCCGCTTCCCACCTCCCCGACCTCGTTCTGGACTCTGATCTGTCAGGAGAGAGAGGCACAGTGGGCTGGCCGCGTCCACAATGGATCAGGTTCGCATTGGCCCACCTTGACTCCAACTCGGGGCGGATCTACCTCAACCTTGCCTCCCTCATCGGGTAGCTTGCCGTCCTTGGCACGACACTCTTCATCATCCACTCCCTCAGCCACCTCTTCCTCAAGAGGGCGGCGAGGAGCACATCAGTCGGGCACCCCCCCCTCCGGAGTAGAGGCCTCGCCAAGACACCCGTCCCAGGGCACTGCAGGCACCAGCTCCAGTGACCCTTCTGGCTTGGGCAGCCACTCCCTCACCTTCAAGCCACTCCCTCACCTTCAATGAAGGGCAGGAGGCGCCCTGATTCAGACTGTAGAGAGGGTCGGGCTGCGTCCCGGATCCCTCACGGGCTTCGTAACGCTGCTGCAACGTACTAGGGGCTTTTCTCCCGTGCCTCGACTCCCCTCAAAGATGACGAGGGTGCACGGGAAATGCCCACACTAGAACCACGGTCCGCACCACTCGTGGACGACGACGTCTTCAACGGGGCTGAGGAACTGAAACGAACATGGCACCATTTATGCCATTTCGAGTGTTTTTGGTGATCGATTAACAACGCAATCAATGGGATTAATACTTTTATTAAGTGAACATTTCTAGATCCCAGGGATGAAGTAAATAGGCATAGCAAGGCCCGAAGGACCGCCCCTACGGTGGTTCCGCTAACCAAGTCCAAAGGAATTGAAGAGACCGTGAAGAGACCGTGACGAAATCCAAGTCAAAGAAATCAAGACAAAGATACTTCAGTAGCACCGGAAGAACCGATGCTATAGGCATCGGTGCATCCGATGGTTGTCGGATGATCCGATGGCCTAACTTTTGATGCAAGCCTGTGAGGCACCGGTTGAACCGACGGATCCACGAAAGGCATCGGTGCATTGGGCATACTATGTTCCAGAGACGATGTAAAGTGTCCAGAAGAAGATTCTTCAGCACCGGATGAACCGGTGATGCATCGGAGCAAAACACCGGTGTAATGACGTCAGCAAACAGTGCGTTAGAAGCTCAACGGCTACTTCGGGTCTGAGAGTGACCGGATGAACCGACGCTACCCCATGCAGAGGCATCGGTTCATTCGATGGTACGCAGATTTCTGCTGACCGTTGGAGCAACGGCTACAAGACTTGGTGGCCTATATATATGGCATCCCCCGGCCATTTGAAGTTTGCTGGAGTTGTTGGACATCCCACACACACCCAAGAACATCTCCAAGCCATACAAGAGCATCAAGATTATATCCTTAGCTCTTAGCACACTTTGAGAGTGTTGTGTAAAGGATTAGCTCTTAGTGAGTGAGATTGCAAGGCTTCGAGCCTTTGTGCTGTGGTTCATTAGCGAACCAAAACAAGAGCTTGGTGCGCCGGCACCTTGGAGCGTGGAGCTCGCCGGCAACGTCATCGACCCTCCGAGTTGGTGTGGAGCGGCGACGACATCTTTGTGCGGGGGACGTGGGGACCCCCATCCTTTGTGGAGAAGCTCCTTAGTGGAACATGGGGCCAAGGTGACCGTGATTGTGTTCACGGAAGAGACTTGGTGGCCGAGTAACAATACTCTTAGTGAGTGCTACAACAACGTGGATGTAGGTGTGCCTTTGTGGCTAACCGAACCACGGGATAAACACTCGCATCAAGAGTTTGCTATCTCTTATCCCGCTCCTTAAGCTTCCGCATTTCATACTAGCAAATTGTATGTCTTTATTTTCATAGAGTAGTTTCTTGATAGAAAAGGCTATAGGTTGCTAAACTCTTTTGGGATAGGGGTTTCACACTAGAACAACCATAGTTGCACATCTAGATAGCTTGTTTTAGTTTAAGTTTTGTGCAAACTAGTTGGAGCATAAGTCTAAGTCTTTTAGAGTGCCTAATTCACCCCCTCCCCCTCTTAGGCTAGAGCACCCGATCACTTTCAGGAACCACTCACGGGGGCCCGTTTGGGGCTCGTCATCAACTCCACCCCCACCGGCAGGGCTACCTACTGGCAAAGTTCTCGCCTGGCGGGCCCACCGGTGGTGCCTTCATCGACGTCCGTGCCGTCGGAGAGACACCTGCAACGACTTCAGCCACCTCTTCCCCAAGAGGGCAACGAGGGATCGTGCCCGCCCGTGGTCTGCAACCTCGAGTCTCTCGACATGGGCGAGGCAGGATCAATCGTTGCCACCACCACCGAGTCTGCGGCCTCAGCTCCCGAATTTCACTCGGAGGAAGCATCTACATTACTCGACGACCAAGACAGCTCCACCCTCTGCTTTCCCAGAGTCCTTGTCATCAACGGGGGCGTGGAGGACGAACCTGTTTCTGACAATGAGCCGTCCGTGAACAGAGAAGACCCACAGCAGCGCGACGCGCGCCGACGCAGGAACTGGTGCCGTAACGTCCGTCGCCATCACAATTCGGGTAACTAGGACCCGACTCTGCCTGTCTCGCAAGATGAAATGACCACAGCCAGCGAGACTCCGGAGTAGATTGAGGAACATCGCCAAAGGAACAGCCAACGTCGGGAGCGCCGGCAGATGCAAGCTCAGCAATACGCCCGCGACCGCGAGCGGGAGCCTGACGGAAACAATCATGTTCGACCTCGAGCACCACTGATCCCGGGCCGCAACCTGCTGCCAGAATTCGCCGCAGCCATGCAAACTCTGAGTCAAGCTGGCGGTGTGCTGGCGCGGCTCGCGGACATGCTCCCCAACTCTCCAGGCGGGGAGGCCTATCACCGGATCCTCACTCAAGCGGCGAATCATCTCCTGCCGGTGCCTGACGCTGCTGCTGCTTCCGCCAGTGACGTCCGCCATGTCATCAACAACGGGCGCGATGCGCGCCTCAACATCGAGCAATCGTGCGCGCGCGCTGACATGACAAAGAGCTAAGGCGTCACGAAGAGTATGTTCGAGACCACAGCATTCCTCGACGAGACGCTGGCGATTGGGCCCGTTCCGGTGCGAACTCAGTCAATAGCCCTCTGGTTTGACGCTCGGTCCACAACCGACTGGGAGGCAACCCCCCACAACCATGGGGTGCTCAGGGCGAAGATCGGGGTGCACTGGCCCATCGTGGCGTGGTCGGTATCCCCGCCTTCACTTGGCGGCTTCGCGAGGTGGCGTGGCCGCAAAATTTTAAAGTCTCCAATGTCGACAAATACAAGCCCAAGCAAGATCCGAGCGGCTGGTTGGCTGTGTACTCCACTGCAGCCAGGGCCGCCGGAGCAAGCGAGGATGTGATGACGGCTTACCTCCTAATCATGCTGGGGCAAGACGCGCTCCGCTAGCTTCATCATCTCCGTAGCAACTGCATCGACAGCTGGGAAGTGGGATGATTTCTGCCGCCGATTCACCGCCAACTTCCAGTCCCTCTCCGACAAGCCGGCACAGCCGTGGGACCTCAAGACCATCAAGCGGAACGATGGCGAGTCCCTCCGATCGTACTTGAAATGGTTCCAGACGATGCGGAACCGTATTCCTGACATCACCGAGGTAGCGGTGATAGATGACTTCCTCCTTGGTTCCAACGACGAAACCTTCGCGAGGGATATTCTGCAAAAAGCTCCAGTGACCTCGGAGCAGCTCTTACGCAAAGCTGATCAGTACATCACAGCTGACGAGCGCGCTCGGGACCTAGTCGATCGACGCCGAGACGATCGGGGCAAGGACAAGAAGCATGAAGACACCGCGTGGCAGGAGCGCCGCTAGGACGAGACGCCGTGGGACGAGGAGGTCCATGTCATGGCACCACCACCCGCGCGCCCGAGTGGTCCCCCGCATGGCAACAACGTGCGCTCACTCGAGGAGATACTCGACGGACCATGCCCTTACCACAAGGACATGCATCACACCCTGCGCAACTGCAGGGACTTCAAGACCTCGATCAACCACCCTTGCGACGGGACCAGAACCCACCGGCGCAACAGAACAGAGGCAACGGCCCTGCCTTCCCCAACATCAACACGGAAGTCAACATCATCTTCGGGGGGCACGGCTCCTAGGAGAGCAAGAGGCAGCAGAAGCTGTCTGATCGCTGAGGCATGGCGGCCACTAGGGAGCCCCCGACGCCGTATCTGTGGTCTGACATGGCCATCTCCTTTAGTCTGGCGGACCAGTGGCTCGACTTCGACCACCCGGGCAAGTTTCCGCTGCTCGTGAGCCCCGTGGTCCAAGAGAGTCGGCTCAAAAAGGTGCTTATCGACTGCGGAAGCAGCATCAACGTGCTGTTTCCCAAGACCCTGTTGGAGCTAGATATCTCCTTCGATGATCTCAAGGAGTCGGACAGCCCTTTCTTCGGGATCATGCCAGGCGACGGGGAGTACTTGCTGGGACACATCTCTCTGCTGGTCACCTTTGGCACACCAGAGAATTTCCGCACTGAGACTCTGCGCTTCGAGGTGGCAACCTTCAACAGCTACAACGCCATCATCGGGCGTCCCGGGTTGGCCAAATTCATGGCCGTCCCACACTACTCATACCTGGTCGTGAAGATGCCAGCCCCACGCGGTGTTATCTCCATGAGGGCGGACTTCAAGGGCATGGCGGACTGCACTCGGAAGGCGCTCCAGACGGCCCTCAAAGCAAGTGCCTCGGCACCTCAACGACGGCTCGTGGCAGACGCAGCTCAGCTCTTGAAAGATGACTTGACCATCCCGACTCACGAGTCGGTCCCCAACACGGTGATCCACGCGGCTGCCCCGACTAAAGAAGTCAGTCTCGACCTCCCCGATGCATCCAAGAAGGCCACCATCAGCGCCATTCTTTCTCCTAAATAGGAAGACGCGCTCGTCCGGCTCTTGCGAGACAACTGGGACATGTTCGCGTGGAAGCCAGCTCACATGCCCGGGGTCCTGAGAGAACTGGCCGAGCACAAACTCAAAGTTTACCCCAACACGAAGCCGATCAAGCAGAGGCTGCGCCGATTCACTCCTGACAAAAGAGAAGCGATACGTGCGGAGCTTACCCGACTCCAAGCTGCCGGGTTTATTAGAGAAGTCTTACATCCTGAGTGGCTTCCAAATCCTGTACTCGTGTTGAAAAAGAATAAAGTAGACTGGCACATGTGTGTTGATTATACTTAGGGCTGAAAACAGTAGGAAACGATAGGAAGAAGGCTCCACCACTTTCACTTTCATATTTTTTTTACCGAAAACGATAACAATACGGAATTGTCGGAAACGAGAACGGCGTCGGTATTTCGGTAATATCGGAAACGAGACTATTCGATCAAAAAACATGCGGTTACGGTCGAAAATTATGAAAACGATATTTCAAAAACGAAAAACATGTCAAACAGTAGAGCGTAAAAATAGCCATATAACTTGAAATGTCTCAAACGGTAATAATAGCATTATAACAACGAAGAACTTAAGTACGTGACAGCAATATAACATGACCCAAGTCCACAACTAAGCTCAAATGTCACTTAACATAATGTCTTAACCGGTAGACGACATATTACATGTAAAATTATAGGGCTGGATCAGGATCAGTGGATGGATGGGCCACTGGGGGTGGATGGGCCGCTGGGGGTGGCTGGGCCCTTGGGGTGGGCTGAAATCCGGTAATTACCGACGGTATTTTACCGGATAAATCCGGTATTCTTCGGAAACGATCGGAAGAGTGCTCCGCCGTTTTTGTTTTCATTTCTATTTTTTCCTACTGTTTCCGTTTCCGTTTTTTCGGTTACCGTTACCGTTTAGGCATCAAAACGGAAAAAATCCCGAAAACGGTTCCCAAAAATCGGAGATTACCGTTACCATTTTCAGCCCTAATTATACTGATCTTAATAAGCCCTGCCCGAAGGATCCCTTTGGGCTGCCTAGAATAGACTAGGTCATAGACTCCACAGCAGGGTGCTCTCTGCTTTGTTTCTTGGATTGTTACTCGGGCTATCACCAGATCACCTTGGCGGAAGAAGATTAGGAGAAGACGACATTCATCACGCCTTTCGGCGCATTCTGCTACAACACCACGTCCTTCGGGTTGAAAAACATTGGGGCTACTTACCAGCGTGCCATCCAGACGTCCCTGGCCGAGCACTAGGCAAACACATGGAAGCATACGTCGACGACGTGGTAATCAAGACAAAGGATCCAGACAACTTCATCAATGACATACAACAAGTCTTCAACAGTCTCAGGAGGTTGCGCTGGAAGCTCAACCCCACCAAGTACGTATTGAGGGTCCCAGCCAGGCAATTACTCAGTTTTGTTGTCAGTAAGAGGGGGATTGAGGCTAACCCCTAGAAGATCGAGGCTATTCTCCGGATGCAGCCTCCCAAATCACAAAAGAAGGTCCAGAAGCTGACTGGATGCATGGCAGCATTAAGCCGATTCATCTCGTGGCTGGGTGAGAGGGTCATGCCATTCTTCAAGCTACTCAAGAAGGTGGATGCATTCCAGTGGATACCCGAGGCGCAGGAAGCATTCGATGA